>NC_037680.1:25844026-26144026 GCF_003255815.1 Theropithecus gelada | reverse complement strand
AAATATTTGACAAATTAGCTGGGCATGGTGGTACACTGTGCCTGTAGTCCTCGCTACTCAGGAGGCTGAAATGAAGATCGCGTGAGTTTGGGAGGATCACTTGTGCTCAGAAAGTTGAGGCTGCAGTTGAGTCATGATTGCACCACTGCACTCCAGCCTGAGCAACAGGGCAAGACCTTGTCCCAAACAAAATTATGTTTAAAACATCAAGAAGGAATTCAAGTGATAATTAAAATAACTGTGGTGTACAATTGTCTGTGGTGTACAATTTCAGAGTGGAGATGGGGTGTGCAAAGATGAGTAACTGATTGCCCAATTGCCCTCAGTCTCTTTCCCTTTTAGAGGCCTGTGTTATCTTAAGAGTATTATAGCTGACAGCTAGGATGAAAACAGGGCATCATTTCCAAATGATTTCACAATCACCCATGTAACCAGAATTCTTTATAAAGAAAAAAAAGAGAGCTTATGTCGGCAAATTCAAATAGAACACAAGGAGAAATTTGAAAATAAATTATTTACCTTAGAGAGGGTACCTAAAAGAACAATATGAAGAAGTATGCAGTGATTTTCCTGTGAACTTGTGTACACAGATCTAAGGTTATCCAAACAAAAATAATTTAATTTCAGTTAACAGTACAAACTTAAATGTAATATGTGGTTTATGTTAGTAAGTTACTAAGCTATGCAAAACTTATCATGGTTGATATTGGAATTTGAACATACCAAGTATAATACCACTAAATTCTTTACTCTTAACCCTTTTTGCTTATGTAGTCAACCAGCTGTTCTCAAACTATGGACCTAGGGCCAGCAGCATCATTACTTGGGAACTTGTTAGAATTGTAAATTATGGGGACCCACCCCAGACCTACTGAATTAAAATCTCTAGGAACAGGACCCAGCAATCTGTGGTTTAATAAGCTTTCCAGGTGATTCTGATGCACACTAAACTTGAGAACCATTGAACTAGAAGAAACAATTTAAAGTTCCTACAGTAATTCAGTCTGATCTGGTTAAAAGGCTATGCCTGATGATTAGTGAATTGTGTTTTAATTGTATTTTGGTGAATTAACTCAGGAAGTAAATATTCTTGCCATAGAGATAAAAGAATTTTATGACAGATAAAAACAAATATGCATCAAAACAGGGATTAGTAGATTCTTACATTATTAAATCCAGAGTTCTAAGAAAATGCCTGAACTACAACTCTCTCCAGTATCCATCTATCATAATGGACACTGGCATCCACTTCAAAGAGAAACTTTTGTGAGGGATTTCTTTGATGGAGGTAGGTATATTTTAATTACATTAAGCCATTTTTGGATGAGAATATGTTTTAGTAAATGAGTTGATACACTGAGCTGGTGATCACAATGTGAGAACAGGACATCGTTATAGGTAACTATTAAGAGGAGCAGAAGGAAAAGTCTAGAGCTTGTCTCCTGCAGGTCCTCTTTCTATTCCTAGAAAGAGGCATCAATCTGGCCCATGAATGGCTTAGTCCTGAGGCATAGAGAGACACAAAGAGAAAGAGACTATTCCATAATACATGATCCTTACCTTATAATGTGTCTCACAACATAAGTTCAATGCATAGCATTAAACATCAGGAAAGGGGAAAAAGGGGAGCTGAAATGACATCAAATAGAAAATGTAAAAGAAAACAAAGTTCATTATGTAAAGTGTGAAATATTCTAGTTGTTCTGTAGCGGTACAGAAATCATGGAAAAATACCACCAGAGCAGGCCATATTTCTCTACCATAATTTTTTTTTTAACCTGCCCCATGACTTCTGGTGTTCTGATGTTCAAAATTGTGTCTATGCGAAATGTGTAGCTCCTGATGGAGGCATGTAGCACATTACCTACAGCTGAGATGTAGGCTGAGCTGCTTGAGAGGATGGAGGTGCTTGAGGTCCCTGGGCAGGATCAAGGTTATCTCTGGGTCTTTGGCCCCTTCTGGGAGATATATGTTTCCAGACCGATCTGTTGAGCTCTTTCCACCTTCCTATGGCCCTTAGTGGGGCTATTTGGCAGGGTAGAATAGTGCAAAATGGTTTGATGGTTCAAATTGGAATGGGTTTCTTAGTGGCTTCCCCAGTTCTCCAGTGATACTATATTAGTTCATCCTCACACTGCTAATAAAGACATACCTGAGACTGGGTAATTTATAAAGGAAAGAAGTTTAACTGACTCACAGTACCAAATGGCTGGAGAGGCCTCAGGAAACTTACAATCATGGCAGAAGGGGAAGTAAACACTTCCTTCTTCACATGGCAGCAGGAGAGAGAAAAATAAGTGCTTAGCGAGGGGGAAGCCCCTTATAAAGCCATCAGATCTCATGAGAACTAACTCACTCTAATGAGAATAGGATGGGGGAAAACACCCCCGTGATTCAATTATCTCCACCTGGTCCCTCCCGTGACACATGGGGATTATGGGAACTATAATTCGAGATGAGATTTGGGTGGGGACACAGCCAAGCCATATCAGATACCAATGGTGAAGGAGCACACATAGGACAAAAAATACTGAGAATTTTGAAGGATTCTCAGTGGTTAGGGGTATGCTTGGGAAAAATAGTTTTTGTCTGCAGGACTATGCCACCGTTGTCAGACCTTCTCCAGTTGATTTTTTCAATTGTAGAAGTTCTTGGCCTGCAGAGGACACCATATTGTTGGCAGTGAAAAGGAAACAACAAGAATACTGCATACAAGATGATTTGGAGCATGCAGGAACACTATAAAGTTTATTTGCAAGCAGTAGGTTCAGGGTAAGATGTCAGAAGCAGCATTGCAGGGTTTAATGAGGACTGATACCTCTTAGTCCATAGGAAAATGGCAGAAGCTTGGCAAGAAAATAATAATTTTTTAAAATGTAGAGTGAGCCAAATTCAGGAATTTGTCCCCATATAACTTGGTGAATTTTGCCACCTGTACAAGTAGTGGATTTTCCTCAGTATGTTCTAAAATTGCTGCTTGGCACAGTTATTCTGTGGAGCCAAGGGGGAAAAAAAGCAACAGAAAACAAAAATCAAAACTCATTTCTTATTATTATTTTTGCTTTCTCACATAGAATCAACTTGTGGATTGCATAAACCGCAGGATATAATTCCACTATTTCAGCCAGAAACTTTCCCATCTGACCAAAGACAATTGCAAATATGCTAAACTTGCTTTAATGAAAAGTCATTCTTTACATAGCTTACATCTACATAAGATGACAAGTCACTCAACAGATAAAGGATTCTTTGTCTGAATCAAACAATAAGCCAGCTTTTCCACAAAAAAAAAGAAAAAAAAAAAAAGAAAAAAAATGCCATTCTATTCTGAACTGAATGCACTTTCAACTAATGCTGTATTCAGTACCAAAACCAAAGGAGGCCCATCTGCTAGGAAGGCCAAAAGCCCATTGTGTGGCACATCAGTCCAGTCTGTTATGGAAATGGTCACTCTAAAACTGTTTACAATTTAAAACTGCATACTGAGAATTATGCTAACCTCTATTGACTGACTTCTGTTAAATGTGCTATTAAGAATCCAATTTACCCTGGCTTTCTCTAAAATGTGCTCAGACCAGTCAGATAGGTACATTATGATGGTCAATTGTCATAGAGTAGAAGTCAGTAGTACCTCATTAGCTCAAACACACCAAGCATTTGTTTCCAGTTTTAACAGGGGCTCCCTTGCCCCAGGATTATGGGAGCACTGATGGAATATAGCCTTATGTGATGATGATTTGAGGTCCAGGGATAAATGCTGATTGAACAAGGCTGAAAGGCCATGAAGGGTGAACTATGACATCACTCTGCAAATCTCACTGTGCATCTTCTGCTTAGAGTGAATATTTACAGATGTTATAACCTGTGTGTCAAGTCAAAATGAGATGATGAATTAGGTCAATTACTACATGGTAGACATGCCAGTCATGCTAATGCTTAGTAAATATAGTACACTTTTAATTATGATTATCAACACTCACGTTTATTTTCTTTTGTCATTTAAATTATCAAGATTGTTAATACATTTATCCATTCACCGGTAAACTACAATTTAATTTTCTTTCTTTATAAATGTTTCTTTAGCTTATTATTGAAAAATAATCTAAAATCACCTTTGATATTTTCCTGTCCTTTCTCTAACCTTGTCTTTTAAATGATTACAGCAATAAAATGAAATTGCACCTTTTAATATTGTTCATCAGGCTAATTTACTTGAAAAAAAAGTGACACACACACACACACACAAATATTCTTTCAGTGTATAGGCCTACATAATCCACAATAGGTTATGGTAACTTAGCATTTTCTGTGAATTCAAATTTTCAGTCGAACTACTGAATTCAACCTGAAGTGAAAATCAGATCCATCTTCCTAGTGAGTAGCTAAAACCACTGCTAAAACTCTTGTCCCAGTTTTCTTGCTTTTTATCCAAACCAAAATTGGAAAAATGTTGATCATAACCTTGGGCTAACCTTCCTGTACTGGAGTACTTAGAGGAAATTGTAATTTACTTTGCATTTTCTAAAATACCCTATTTTGCAAATATTTTGCCTTTTTGACTTCTTTATTAGGTGTCATACTAATTTGAGAGCTAACAAGGATCTTACAAAAAGTACTAATTTTAAAATACACAACTTTGGTTGGAATTTCAACACTCACTCTTATTAGCTTTGTCACATTAGCTGTGTCTCTAGCTTACTTTTGGAAAAATAACAGTGTTGTTCCAATGTGAAAATACCTTGTACTTAATAAAGAACAATACAATTAGTGGTTACCGAGCACTCAACATTTGGCAAAGCCTGGAGCAAGACCAGCAAATAAGCCTAATGGGAAGTCCTATAGCCATGCAAATATGGAGGCTGAACTCTGTCATGGCAACACACTAGGTGGCTTAGCCTTCTGCAAGAACACTAATCGGTGAAGTCCTAACTAAGAAAAAAGGAGAAAGAAAATCTCTGGAAGAAAAAAAAGTACTTTATGAATTTCTTTTTTTTTTTCTTTCTTTTTTTTCTTTTTTCTTTTTTCTTTTTTCTTTTTTTTTGAGGCAGAGCCTTGCTCTTTTGACCAGGCTGGAGAGTAGTGGCATGATCTCAACTCACTGCAACCTCTGCCTCCTGGGTTCAAGTGATTCTCCTGTCCCAGCCTCCCGAATAGCTGGGATTACAGCACACATCACCATGCCCAGTTATTTTTTGGCATTTTTAGTAGAGACAGGATTTCACTATGCTGGCCAGGCTGGTGTTGAACTCCTGACCTCAGGTGATCCGCCTGCCTTGACCTCCCAAAGTGCTGGGATTACAGGTGTGAGTCACTGCGCCTGGCCTATATATTTAACTTTTACACGGATTATCAGATAATTCCAGGCTGGGCATGGTGGCTCACGCCTGTAATTCCAGCACTTTGGGAGGCCAAGGTGGGTGGATCATGAGGTCAGGAGTTCGAGACCAGCCTGGCCAGCATGGTGAAACCCCGTCTGCACTAAAAATACAAAAAAATTATCTGGGCATGGTGGCGCACGGCTGTAATCCCAGCTACTCGGGAGGCTGAGGCAGGAGAATTGCTCAAACCCAGAAGGCGGAGATTGCAGTGAGCCAAGATCACGCCACTGCACTCCAGCCTGGGTGACAGAATGAGACTCTGTTATGCCCAGACTGTTTGTTCCCCAAAGAAGACCACCAGAGTCCAGAGTCANAACGCGCTCCGGCAACTCAGATCGCAATTTAAATCAGAAGAGAGCCAGGGGACGTCTCCCACCGGTCTCCACTGGCCGTCCTATAGCGCGTCCACCAGGACTGTGCCAGCCTCAGTTTCAGACCTCGCGAGTCACAGATTCAGATTCAGAACAGACACACAGACACAGACAGACAAACGGAGACGAGCCAGCTCACCTATCAGTAGATCGATCTCAGCAGATCCGTTGACCAGGGGTCTGGTGGGCTTGGGGAATCCTGGACGGGCCCCCAGATGTTATGCCCAGACTGTTTGTTCCCCAAAGAAGACCACCAGAGTCCAGAGTCAAAGCCAAGTGGCAAGGATCTTTACTACAAGTTCGAACTTGGTCCCTCCTTACACAGTATACAAGAGGGCCCTGAACAATGCGAGCGTTTGCTTTTTATAGCCCGAAAGTTGCAGGGGAACAAAGAAATTCTTTTGGCTCCTGCGCTTTCAGTAACCTTGAATGGCTGTCTCCTTATCGGAGACTTTCCAGGTGGTGTTTATACTGGGCTCAGGGAGTTTGAGAGATATATGGTGGTGAGATGGGAGGATGGGATGTGTCTGTGCTAGGCTCAGGGAGTTTTGAGCCCAGGGCTGAGGAATGTGCCCAGCTCCTTTCAACTCCATTTCAAATAATAATAATCATAATAATAATAATTCCTGATTTTGGTGTTAAAGCATAGCAGGGTAAAATCTGATTAAGTTAGGAAAACAAATATACCAGGTTTTAATTTATTGTCTCTGTGTCCCAAATCTATCCTCCTTTGCCTGCTATGTGATAATGGAAGTAGACTTTATAAATATTTCTCTTTTGTCAGCGAGAATGATAGTCTTGCGAGAAAAGGCCGGGGGGACACTGGAGGAGAAAGAGGTGTTTTTCTTCTTAGTTCTATTGTTCCTTCAGGTCAGCTTCCTGCAGCATGCAACTCTATCCATCATTTGGCTCCTACAGAGTGTAGTTTCTCTAGTGCTACGGTCCTGCCCACCAGTTTCTCTGGGTTCTCCAGCATATATGCCCTGAAAAGCACTGCTTCTACAGATCGTGGTTCCTGCAACAGGAACCAGTGGCCAGCAGCTTTCCCCAGTACCTCTTTCAGTGCCTTCATGACAGAATATTGCTGGTGAGGTACCTCCCTTTGAATGACCTCTCTTGGAATTTCTTATGTGACTTGCATAGAAAGTTCTGAGGGGCAGTACCTTCCCGAGGATAGATTCCCCTGCAGAGGAAAATCTGCAGAGGGCAGATTTTCAGGAAGTTGCACCAGCAGGGCTCCTCAGCCATTTATCCACCTTCGGGAGAGTTCTAGCTGTGCCCTTTCCAAGGAGGTCTCAATCTTAGTCTGGTTGGGCAGAAGTGGCATGGTTGACTCTTCCTTGGGTACTCTATCTCAGCTGTAGTGTAGTGGCCAAGTCCTCTTCCTACTATTCCTCCAATGCTTATACTTCTCTTTAACTCTTCCTAGCCAATTTTTTGTTACTCTAATCTTCTGTTAATAATTCTTGATATTTAATTTTCCCTATTCAAAATACTGTGTGATTTCTAGATACTAATTGGACATGGACTGATATGATCAAATTTCTACTTTTCCTTATCTTTTATTGAAACCATTGCTGAACATCAGTGGGCCTCCTGAAATCTTAAGAGGATAGTGAAATATGAGTAAGAATTCCATCAAATTTTAAGTATTTGTTTACTTATTGATAATTAAAAGGATTGAGAATTAATTTGGGTATCCTTTCAGAAAAGTCATCCAAATCTTAAAAGGTAATGTAACCATTAACGTTGTTATTTTCCAGAGCTTTTATATTGCTGTACAGACCCTCTTTGAATATGATTAATGCCATTAAATAAGTGAATCTGTTATTATTTTACGGGTCAAAGTTTATATACAACCTTAAGTCAGCATTAAAATTGAAAAATGGACCGGGTGCAGTGGCTCACACCTGTAATTCCAGCGCTTTGGGAGGCCGAGACGGGTGGATCACGGGGCCAGGAGATCAAGACCATCCTGGTTAACACGGTGAAACCACGTCTCTACTAAAAATACAAAAAATTAGCCAGGCATGGTGGTGGGCGCCTGTAGTCCCAGCTACTCGGGAGGCTGAGGCAGGAAAACGGTGTGAACGAACCCAGGAGGCAGATTTTATTTTTCAGAAATCCATGTTTAATCCACATTTTTAACAAAGTAATTTTAGTTTATCATTGCATAGATCTATGAATATTCTGGTTATATTTAATCATTTTTTTTAACTTTTTTTTTTTTTTTTTTTGAGATAGGGTTTTGCTATGTCACCCAGGCTGGCCTTGAACTCTTAGGCTAAAGTGATCCTTCTGCCTCAACCTCCCAAGAAGTTGTGATTGTAGGCATGAAACTGTTTGCTTCAGTCTCCCGAGTAGCTGGGACTACAGGCGCCCGCCACCATGCCCGGCTAATTTTTATTTTTTCTATTTTTAGTAGAGACGGGGTTTCACCGTGTTAGCCAGGATGGTCTCGATCTCCTGACCTCGTGATCCGCCCACCTCGGCCTCCCAAAGTGCTGGGATTACAGGCGTGAGCCACTGCACCTGGCCAAGATTTGTCTTCTAATTCATCTTTGCTATTTGTGTATTTACTATTTACTTTTTGGTTAGGGGCAATCTCTTTGACTTAATTATATTTCAGTTTGTCTCCCTTTGAAATATGAGTAACAGTTTGCCAAATTCTAAGCATATGGTGATCTTATAAAGAATATTTGAGAGTGAATATAAAAAATCTTTAAATGACAATGAAAAGAAATATTGATCTGAGATGATATAAACAGTAACACAATCCTTGTTGGAGTTCAATAATCTCCAACTTAATAATTGATGAATACAATGAAGTTACTGAACTAGTAGAAGTTTTGACAATTTGACTTTTTTCAATACAGGTTTAGTATTTGCATTTACTTTAATTCTTTCATCATTAAAGATGAGCAAATATAGTATAGATAGTGTGTACTAGACATTTGTTAAGACATTATTTTTTCTCACCCGCTATCTTCCATAGCATTTTATTCTATAAACAACTAACTTGATCTTGTGCAATAAATAAGATATTTTAAAATAAATCTTTGGTCTTTTAAAATAGCTCTCATGTGTTATTATCTTGTGATATAAAAAATAGAAAGGAAATGGTAGAACTACATTTTCTGCTTAAACCACTAAATAGAATTTCTGTTACAGCACAAATGAAAATACCAGCTAAAGCAATATAAAACTTAGGTCTCTGGCTATCTTATCTCTACTATCTTCCTATAAAAGATTTTTCATTAACATAAAAGTGAGAGACAAATGTGAATATCCCTACAGTTATTGAGGGGGAAAAGCCCTTGGCCATTAACACAGTAAGACAATGAGGCTTTCCTCTCACTGCTACAGTCTTCCTAAGTTTTTGGGTAACATATCGCACAGAAATACTTTGTCCAAGCTGTTGGAGTTTGGGCTTTATTATTTTTCTGCCCCATTTTCTCTCTCTCTCTTTCTCTCTCTCTCTCTGTGTGTCTGTTTTTTAAGATTCCAATGACCTTTATGTCAAGCCCTTGAAGTTGTCCCATAGGTTCTTCGGTTCTGTTCATTAAAATAATTTTTTGTGGTTGTTCTTCAGGTCAGTTATCTACTAATGTGCATTCAAGTTAACTCTTCATTATTTCCAATATAAACTTAAGTCTGTTTACTGCATTTCAAAACTTCAGATATTATAGTTTGCATCTCTAAATATTTCATTTAGTCATATTTTACATTTTATAGTTCTTTGATGAGATATCTTATGTTTTTACTCATTACAAACATATTTTTCTTTACCACATTGAGCACTCATTATAGTTTCTTTAAAGCCTTTTTGGAATAATTTCAACACATGGGTCATCTTACAGTTAACTCAACTGTTCTGTTCTTTAGGGAGCCTTTCTTAAGCTTCCTAGTTAGGTTCTTCTCTGCACTCTAAGAGTTTGGGGTATACTTCTTTCTCATTACTTATTAGATTAAATTTAAATAATCTGTTTATTTTACTGTGTTCTCAACTAGACCAAAATGCAAACTTCTCAAAGGAAAGAACCATGTCTTTTTAAAAAATCTGTTCCTTCCCGTACCCAACATACTAACTGGAAAATATATTCAGTAGATGTTTGATTACTTAACCAAACTCAGAGAGATAGACTTGTTCATCTTTCAGGTAAGATCATGCTTACTGGAAAGCAAGAACTTGGATTTGGGTATAAGTTTCACAGGCCGGAAACAAAATTTGGTGAATATACCTAGAGTTGGTCAAATTTTAGGAACTGATTGATGCTATCTAAAATCATAAGACATTGATGCATATATTACAGTTGCTATTAATTAAAATGCAATAGTAAATGTGCTTTTTAATGATTAATCCAGGTCCTCTTTTCAGGACTTTTTTTTGTATGTTAAGCATATTGTTTCATTTATTGTGATTTGTAAGTTTTAATGGACAATGCTAATATGTGCATACATGAAGACTTCTTTTTTCAATAGTTTTTTAGATACAAGTGGTTTTTGGCTACATAGATAAGTTCTTTAGTGGTGATTTCTAAAATTTTAGTGTACCCATCACCTGAGCATTATACACTGTACACAATATGTAGTATTTCATCCCTCAGCCCCCTCCCAACCTTTCCCCAACCAAATCCTCAAAGTCCATTATACCATTCTTATGTGTTTGTGTCAGGACATACTGTTTCTGGTGCTGTGCATTTGGAGAAGGAAATAAACTTAGTAATCAAAATATTGTTGAGTACAGTAAAATAAAAGTGGCTTTATTAAGGGATAATTCATTTAAGTTGCAAAGGATTATAAACCATTTCTGTTCCTTGATAAGGTATGATCAGAATACAAGTCTTCTCTCTACATGCTCTCCTTTGAAGAGTGCTAGACAAGTGCAGATATCCTTCTGATAAGGTTTGGATATTTGTCCCTGCCCAAATCTCATGTTGAATTATAATCTCCAGTGTTGGAGGAGGGATGTAGTGGGAATTGATTAAATCATGGGAGCAGATTTTCCCCCTTGCTGTTCTTGTGATAGTGAGTGAGCTCTCCCAAGATCTGGTTGTCAGAAAGTGGGTAGCACACAGTAACCAAAACAGCATGGTACTGGTACCAAAACAGACATAGACCAATGGAACAGAATAGAGGCCTCAGAAATAACACCACACATTTACAACCACCTGATCTTTGAAAAACCTGACAAAAACAAGGAATGGGGAAAGAATCTCCTATTCAATAAATGGTGCTGGGAAAACTGGCTAGCCATATGCAGAAAACTGAAACTGGACTCCTTCCTTACACCTTATACAAAAATTAACTGAAGATGGATTAAAGACTTAAATGTAAAACCCAAAACCATAAAAGCTCTAGAAGAAAACCTAAGCAATACCATTCAGGCCATAGGCATGGGCAAGGACTTCATGACGAAAATGCCAAAAGCAATTGCAACAAAAGCCAAAATTGACAAGTGGGATCTAATGAGATTAAAGAGCTTCTGCACAACAAAAGAAATTATCATCACAGTGAACAGGCAACCTACAGAATGGGAGGATATTTTTGCAATCTACCCATCTGACAAAGGTCTAATGTCCAGAATCTACAAAGAACTTAAACAAATTTACAAGAAAAAACAACCCCATCAAAAAGTGGGCAAAGGACATGGACAGACAGTTCTCAAAAGAAGACATTTACGTGGCCAACAAACATATGAAAATAAGCTCAACATCACTGATCATTAGAGAAATGCAACTCAAGACCACAAGGAGATACCATTTCATGCCAGTCAGAATAGTGATTATTAGAAAGTCAAGAAACAATAGATGCTGGCAAGGCTGTGGAGTGATAGGAACGCTTTTACACTGTTGTTGGGAATGTAAATTAGTTCAACTATTGTGGAAGACAGTATGACGTTTCCTCAAGGATCTAGAACCAGAAATACCATCTGACCCAGCAGTTCCATTACTGGGTATATACCCAAAGGAATATAAGTCATGCTATAGTAAAGACACATGCACACATATGTTTATTACAGCACTGTTCTGTTTACAATGGCAAAGACATGGAACCAACCCAAATGCCCATCAATGATAGACTGGGTAAAAAAAAAAAATGTGGTACCATGGAATACTATGCAGCCATAAAAAGGAATGGGATTATGTCCTTTGTAGGGACATGGGTGAAGCTGGAAGCCATCATCCTCAGCAAACTAACACAAGAACAGAACACAAAACACCTCAAGTTATCACTTGTAATTGGGAGTTGAACAATGAGAACACATGGACACAGGGAGGGGAACAACACTCACCAGAGCCTATTGGGTGGTAGGTGGTGAGGGGAGGGAACTTAAGAGGACAGATCAATAGGTGCAGCAAACCACCATGGAACATGTAACAAACCTGCATGTTCTGCACATGTATCCCTGAACTAAAGTAAAATAATAATAATAATAAAAGAAAGTGTGTAACATTTCCCCTTTCACCCTCTTCCTCCTGTTCCAGCCACGTAAAATGTGCCTCCTTCCCCACCGTCTCCTGCTGTTGTGAGAAGTCAGGGACCCCGAGTAAGGGGACCGGCTGAAGACATGGCAGAAGAACATAAATCATGAAGATTTCTTGGAAATATATTAATTCCCCAAATTAATACTTTTATAATTTCTTACGAGTGTCTTTACTGCAATCTCTGAACATAAATTGTGAAGATTTCATGGACATTTATCACTTCCCCAATCAATACTCTTATAATTTCCTATGCCTGTCTTTACTTTAATCTCTTAATCCCGTTATCCTCATAAACTGAGAATGTATGTTGCCTCAGGACCCTGTGATGATTACATTATCTGTACAAATTTTTTGTAAAATATGTGTGTTTGAACAATATAAAATCTGGGCACCCTGAAAAAGAACAGGATAACAGCAATTTTCAGGGAACAAGGGAGATAACCATAAGGTCTGACTTCCTGCAGGGCTGGGCAGAACAGAGTCATATTTTTCTTCTTGCAGAAAGCAAATAGGAGAAATATCATTGAATTCTTTTCCCAGCAAGGAATAACCCAGGGGAAGGAATGCATTTCCAGGGGTAGGCCTATGGATGGCCACTCTAGGAGTGTCTGTCTTATGAGGTTGAAGATAAGTGATGAAATATGCCCTCATCTCCTGCAGTGCCCTCAGGCTTACCAGAATTGGGAAATTCCAGCCTGGTGAATTCTAGTCAGACCAGTTATCTGCTTTCGAACCCTGTTTCCTGTTAAGATGTTTATCAAGACAATGCATGCCCAGCCGGACATGGAACCTCATCAGTCATTCTAATTTTGCCCTGGCCTTGTGATCTTGCTCTGCCCTTCTGCCCTTGTGATCTTTTATTGCCCTTTGAAGCATGTGATGCTTTGTGACTTACTCCCTGTTCGTACCCCCTGCCCCTTTTGAAATTGGTAATAAAATCGTGCTGGTTTTGTAGCTCACGGGGCATCACGGAACCTACGAATATGTGATGTCACCCCAGAGGCCCAGCTGTAAAATTTCTCTCTTTGTACTCTTTCTCTTTATTTCTCAGACCAGCCAACTCTCAGGGAAAATAGAAAAGAACATACGTTGAAATATTGGGGGTTTGTTCCCCCAATACTCTGCCATGATTGGAAGTTTCCTGAGACCTCCCAAGTCATGCTTCCTGTACATTCTGTGCAATTATAATTTGGACCTAAAGCTGACACTATCTCATAGTTCTGGGAACATTTTTTTCTTTACCCTTAAATGACTACATATAGGTTCTTAGCTAAATGATAACCAACCTAATGGTATGCATTCATTCATCCATTCATCCATCCATCTGTCTGTGTCTGAAATACATCATTTACTGAGAGCCAGGCAATTTTCAAAGCGAATGGAGAGGTACAGCCCCTACTATCATAGCACTTACAGTCTACTAGTGAAAGCTGTTATTAAATAAATAGTAAAGCAGAAGTCTCATGGTGTTATAACAGAGAAGGTCAGAGAGCTTTGAAAACATGTAGTAGACAAAGGGAGTTTTGAAGACATATAGTGGACAGATTTCTGATTTCTAAACCAAAAATCATGGAAGGTATCTCTGAGAAAGTGGTGTTAAGTTGAAAGCTGGAGGATAAGTTGTGGTTAGCTGAAAAAGGGTTTAGTGGGAAGAGATAGAGGCATATTTTAGGAACTAAAAGGAGTTCAATGGTATTGGAGCAGAATACAAGAAAGAGAGTGGTGAGAAATGAAATCAGAGAACACCAAATAGAGGCCTCTTTTTGGAAGATTTCTGAATAATATTTTTTAGAACTTTATCCTCATTGTGTTTAAAGAGTAGTTATTAATTTTTAATGCAGATAATTTTAAAAGCAAATAAAGGGATATAATCCAACTATCCAAATAACTTCTGTTGATATTAAAGCAAATGAACAAAACTACATGTGAAAAATAAAATTTTTCACATAATGCAGAAAAGAATAAAATAAAAATGAAAGCTTCTATCTGTCAGCCTAATCAAACTCCCTAAATTTAACTGCCATTTAAAGTTTCATTGAGTTCCTTCCAAGGTGGGATACAGGAATATTTATCAATCTAATTAATTATCTACCTGTCTATCAATCTTTATTTCTGTGTATTATTCTGCTCTATTTCTATACATCATAGTATATTTTGAATATTGTTTATATGAACACACAGCATTATCCAGTGTTTGGACAGCTACATATTACTCAATTATGTGGCTATGCCAGTAATTAAGTTATTTTTCCTTGGTTTCAAACCTTGTCTTCTAAAACTTCTTTATGATGCGGTAGCTGGAACTCTGTAAACTATGTTTTCCTTCCCATGTGCTGCCTACCACTTTTCCTCTTTATTAATCTCTGCCAGTAAAGGCAGAGATTAGAAGAGGAATGGAGGACTGGAGGATGGAGAATGTCCTTTCTGTTTTCTGTCTATTTCTATTTCCTTCTTTCATTATTGCTATTTGATGTTTGTCCTGTCTCTCATCCCAGCATCACTTCTTTCTCACGAAAGTATCAGTTAATTCAGCAGCAGCAGCTGATTGAAATACCCAGAATGCACTCCTTTGCATTCTCTCAGAGACATGAGTACTGAGCATGGAAGTCACTCCTCAGAAGGCTGTGCAGGGCCACATTATGACTTTCACAGGCCTTAGATACTTACGCTTTTTGTGGGCTCCATCTTTCATAAAAAACATTAAAATCTATGTTTTACAACTCCATTAATACAAAAACAAGTATATAAGTGTTATATATCAAAATAATTTCTTTGACCTAAAAGTTCATTTTTCTTCTGATTTTAGAACAAGTCACAACATTCTCATGGGCTTCTAAAAGTATTTTGGACTTCGCCTCTGTGCCTACATTACCTAATGGATAAGTTGGCCCTAGGTCTCAGACTCAGACCCATTGGCTTCTCATCCTAGCTCAGAAGGACCAGTATCAGCCAAGAAGTGCTTCCTTCCCAAAGCTCTGAGACCCAGCTCCATGGGTGCCCTTCCTCTAATTTGTTTTAATAATTCCAGTTTGTGTTGGTAGGTTTGATTTCCTCTGTGGCCTCTGTCCTGGGCTTGCAGATAACCACCTTCTTGTGGTGTCCTACATGGTCATCCCACTGTCTGTGTTGTCTGTGTCCAGTCATATTAGATTGGGGTCCACTCTAATGACCCCATTTAACTTAATCACTTATTTAAAGATTCTGTCTCCAAATAGGGTTATATTCTGTGATACCGGGGGGATAGAGCCTCAACATGTGAATTGTGGGTGAACATGGGGAGATACAATTCCACAATTCAGCCCATAAAAAGAAGTAGATTTGCCAATACTTATTTAACCAGAATCATGAGTGGGCATTATTTTCAACTTGAGCTATTACAAACATGTATTAGCAAACATCTTGAACATATGTCTCAATTCATATATTCAAATGCAGTTATTTATGGCACTAATTTTTTAGGAGGAGACTGCAGAATACCTTCATTTTAGTTAATAATTTTCATTGCTATTGCCTTTTTGCACTCCTGAAATCATCATATTCTCCCTCAAAATATATGAGCATGGTGGCATTATCATCAAACTATTATATTTTGCTGATATGAAGAGTGAAATATATCCCTGTTTTGCTTTGTATTTCTTTAATTATGAGTCAGGATAAGCATTTCATTTATATGTTTATTGTCTATGTTTCTTTTTGGCTATATATTTTGCTAGCTTTTTGTTGAGTGGTTGCCGTTTCTAATTGATTTTTATGTGGCAGCTTTCATCTCTGCTTTCTTGAAGTGTCCTTATATTTTCACATTAACTAGTTAACTTGTCATTATCTTCAGGTCTTGCTTTCTAAATGACCTCCAACATTCTAGAATCTTTTCCACCAAAAGACAGAATTAGGAGTATCTCCTCGATATTGGGTTTATTTTGTTCACATCTAACACTTACCATATCTCATCATACAGAATTAACATTGCTTTCTACCTTTTTGTCTTCCTTACTAGATTATAATCTTGAGAGCAAGGTCCTTGGTTTGTTTCTTGAAGAGACCCAGGAAATTAAGAGTGCCTGACTTTATAAGATTCTCTCTCTCTCTCGTTCTCTCTCTCTCTCTCTCCATATATATATGTGTATATATATGTATATATGTGTATATATGTATATATGTGTATATATGTTTATATATATATATGTGTGTGTGTGTGTATATATAATATAGACAGAATAACACTATATAGTTATTCAAAGTAAATACTAGTTACTGGATTTCAACCACAGCATCAACAGAACGTTTTTGTACTAATGGAGTTATAAAACATAACTTTTAATATGTAGCGGGACTATCACTCACTCCATAAATATTCCTAGCTAAAACAAATGTATGATTTCTTCTGTCTTGTAGGAAGCCCCTATATTCATTTTAATATTTCTTATTTAAAATAATTAAATAATTAAAATAATATATAGGCTGGCTAATGGATAAAAAGAGTAAAGGTTTATATTGAGCCATATCTCTCAGAGTTTTGAGTTTGAAAACCATTGACTCAAAAGTGTTTGAAGATCTAGTCAGTCAGCATCCTTCATTTGTATATCTCCACGTCCTGAATTTAGCCAACAAAGTAAATATACTGGTTGTGAACAGCATGTGGTACTTTCCACAAGAGCAGAGATAGTTTTATTTTCAGTTTTAAAAAGTATTTCAATTATATATAGGTGGAGGCCATCTATGTTGCTCAGGAGTAGTTCATAATAGAGACTTGTTTTGTTTATTTTTAGTAGAGGCAATCTATGTAGCAGTTCAGGACTTGGGCTTGGGAGCTCTCAAGTTTGAATCTTAGCTCCACTACTTCTAGTTTTGTCACTTTTTCCATGCCACTTAAATGGTCTGATCCCTAGTCTCACCATCTGTAAAATAAAGATGATGATAATATTATCTACCACAAGGAATTGCTGGCAGGAGTATAAGAGATAAGGTCTATTAAACATTTAGCACAATGCAATTAGGACACTAAGCTACCATCATTATTAGTATCATCTTCTTTTCTAGGTGGTTGGAGCTTCTTTTGAGTGTGGTGAGTTGGGAAGATTTCCACTGACCTCTGACTTTTCAAGGTTGAGGAGGTGGTACATTAGTTATTAGATTGCTATGGAAATTAAGCTCACATTGACTACAATAAGCAGTCACTGTGAAAAAGAGACCAGTCTGTCAGCCTGTGATGAAACAGTGTTTAAACTGCATATGTATATGTGTATGTGTTCCTGCACTTGTATATCTGCATGTATTCTTACACATGTACATGCTACACTCAGCCTATAAGCCTTCTCATTAGGAAACCGTGGCAGTGGGACTATCACTCACTCCATAAATATTCCTAGCTACTTTAAATCAAATGTGTGATTTCTTCTGCCTTGTAAGGTGTCCCTGATACTCGTTTGAATATTTTTTAATTATAAAAAAAGATTTGTGAAGTGTGATATACATGGAACAGTGCCTTGGGCCTCCATGGGGTTGATTCTGGCCAAAGATAAAAATGAAAGTAGAATTCTTAATTGGTTTTCGTGATGCCTAATTATTCTGGGGCCTGTCTGAAATGCAATGCATTTTTTTGTGTGTGTGTGGTGAGTTCTGTGGCTGGAAAAAGAGGCAGCTGCCTGAATGGTGAGATTTCAGAAGGTCCCCAAAGTACCCTGGTTTTCAGTATCTCCTCATCATACCTGAAATTAGAGGAACATTTCAACTGAAAAAAATCTTTGCATTTTTCACAAGTGACTTCAGGAAATTCAAACACTGTGGAAAGAATAAACCATTCTTATTTGTTACCTTTTTTGAGGGACTTGTTTCCTGATTATTTTCTAATATAAAGGCTAATAAAGATGGACCTCTCAAACAAATAGGTAAAGACCAGGGACTTTTCAGAAGCCTGTGTTTGATATTATTGTGGAAAAACTGAAGAAACTGGTTTTAAAATATATACACACACATACTTTTTTGACCCCTAAACATATATATTTGTATGTATATTTCTATATACATGTATATTTGTATATGTGTATAGATATACACACATATGTGTTTGTATGTACATATGTACATATATGAGTGTTTGATAAAAGATTAATTTAACCTAATGCTTTGATTTTGAACCAACTAATTATACTGCTCCTGCCTTGAAAGAAAAGCATCTCTCACAGTGTGTATCAATGCATACTTTTTCAAATCTAAAATGTATTTTATTTCATTTATGTCTGTTAATGTAGTCATCTCTGGGTCATATAATTATGATTTTAATTTTTTATTATACTGTATAATTTTTTAAAAATAACTATTTGTGTAACTAGAAGTAAGAAAAATAAGAAAATGTCCATTAGGTTTCTACCCACTCAAGGAATTGACTTATAGCTACCTAATCCCCTTGATCAATCATGATGCAACCTGTGCTTTAGAGGAATTGGAACGGAACACTATATGGTTATTCAAAGTCAATACTAGTGACTGGATTTCAACCGCAGCATCAATACAATCAGAAGGAGAATTGATAAAATGCAAAGTTGGTGTGACTTCTGAAGGATTTTAGCTTAGCAAAATAAACCCTAAAAAAAATCAAATCATTTTCTAAACTTCAATTTTGAGGAGAGGAAAATCAAAAGCTTTTACCAAACTTTATACAGAAATGAGTCAGAAAGCTTCAATTCAGTTCGGTAAACACTTATTCAGTGTCTACTGTGTGCCTACCAGATACCACAACATGCTCAAGATATGTACAAGAAATCAACGATTATGGAGAAAGTGTTTTAAATAAACAAGGAAAATGTCTGAAAGGATGTACGACAAAATTACCAGAGGCTTACTCTGCATAGTAAGATTATGGATGATGATTTTTCTCATTTTGCTTCTTTGCCTATACTTAAGTTTATACTCATCTCTCTCTCTCGCTCTCTCTCTCGCTCTCTCTCTGTGTGTGTGTGTGTGTGTGTGTGTGTGTGCGCGCGCGCGCACATATGTCTACCTCCTATGACTTTACTATCTGCATTTTATATGGATGCTCCTTTGTGATTTTTATTTCTGCTTCCTCAATCTGCAATTCTGCCCTACTGAGTAATAACATATTAGTGGAAAGAGAGTATTTTATACAGCAAGTTTTTAACTCACCTTTCTATGCTTACCTGGATGCCATGCTATTGTCAATCTAAATGCCACCTACTTCAAGAATTCCCACCTCCTCTGTGATGCTTTCTCTGACCATAAATCTTAAATACTTGTCTCTTTCAGTGATGAACATTTGGTCAGATACCTTGTACTGCTATTTATCTTAATACCTTACCCTACATAGTATGCATATTTTAGATTTCAAAGCAATTTCACATAAATTATCTCTTTTTTATTCTGTGAGATAGGGTGGATATAATCCCTATTTTTGTTATGTGGGAAAACAAAGGATTAAGTAATTTGCCTAAATTTCTAAAGAGCCAAGACCAATAGCACAGACTTTCTGACTCTTTATATGATTTTATTTTCAGCATATGAGGCTACAATTAGTTTATTTTTATTTAGAAACCATTTTTTTTTCTCTCTGACTACACTGTAAATAAACTCTGTGAGCTCAGGAACCCATCAGCACTTAAGACTATAGTATCTTAAATAGGTCCCCTATAAAATTGTTGACTGTTTAATATTTTGACAATGTCTTTGAGGCAAATTAACTTATAAATCAAAGCAAATTTTCCAAGCTCATCTTTAAAAGATAAACCTCACAATACTAATTCTGCAGCTCTATCTGTCTTCAAGCGTTTATTTTAATATTTCATTTTAAGGTATATGTGCTTGTTTATTTTAAGATGTAAGCAGGAAATTTAGAAAAAAAATCCGCATTTAGAAAGAGAAGACTTGACACTTTCTTTCAACTGAAAGGGAAAATTAAGAGAGGAATGACTTATTGAGGAGAGATGAGTGTAACTGACAAAATCTCTCACTGGAATAGGAGAAAAGAAAATCATAGGGGGAAGAGAGAGGCATAATTAAATGTTGTAATGTAGGGGTTCTTTCTGGATTGTATATATTGCTGACAAGACAGGGGATAGGAGGCTGTCACAGGTATAAGGCAAGATTCAACAAGGTTTGCAGTATACTGATGAGCTGAGATTTCCAACCACCAGTGGAGTCCAAAGTGGATAAACTCCTAGCAAGTCACTCTAACTAGAATAGCAAAATTTTGTGGTAAGCATTGATTCTGGATGAGTTGGTTGGATTAAGAAGCAAGGTAAATCACTCAAAAGCTAAAGGTAGGAAATGAATACCTAAGGGAGAGTACAATTTTTCTATTTATAGCAAAAGTAAAATCTAGTTAGGCAGACAGTGATAGCAATGAACTGGGGTACTGACACATACTCTATAGTTCTTTCAATCTTTGTATATATCATACAAACTTAAAATAATGTTTATGTTATAGTGAGTAATGAAATTAATATAATATATGTTTTGTACAAAAATAATGGTGGGTAGAAGCATGTGCTTAACTCTCTCCTTTCTTGGATAATCTCTATGAAAGATACTTTCATTCATTCAACACTTACTTTATCAATCACCATATAAGGTAGGCTCAATACTAGGCACTGGGGTTGTAATGGTGATGTGAGCAGACGTGAGCTCTGGCTTCACAAAGTTTTCAGTCTGGTTGTGGGATGGAGATTCACAAATAAATGTAAAATTTAAAACTGTGGTAGAAGCTTTAAAGGAAAATCTTGGGTTGCTATGGAAACATATGGCAGAAAGATGAGACAAAGTCTGGATGATACAGAATTCTCATTTGAGGAAGGGACATTTGACCTGAGGTTAGAAAGAATTAACTGCATCATTGTAGGTTGGGAAAATAGTGTACAAAAATGAGTATACAAGGCAGGGAGACCACAGGGACTTTAGCGTCTGGGCAAGGAATATCATGACTGTGGAAGAGCCAGTGTAGAACTGTGCATACTCTAATATCTACATGGGGACCTGCCCAACGAGCAGGCCTAGTGTCTAAGGAGATCTTGTCAACCCAGAGAACATCCTCTGCAGAGTCAGTGTTGTATGATGACACACAAGTTTTTCTAATAAAGATTTTAAGAAGAGGCATAATAGTGTAACAGTAATTATAAAAAAAAAGATGAATATGGTAATTTAGTAAATACCTATTTTGATGGTCATGCACTTGCAGCCTGTTGTTTATTTGACCACTGCTATCATCTGAATTGTGTCCCCTTCTCCACCCTCCATACCAGATTCTTGGGGAGATAATTAGGTTTAGCTGCGGTGATAAGGATGGAGCCCTCATGGTGGATTAGTGCCTTTATAATAAAAGGCACCAGGGAACTTGCTGTCTCAGTCTCTCTGCAGTGTGAGGACACAGCAATAAGGTGGCTATCTGCAAACTAGGAAGAGAGCCCCTACCAGAATCCATGATGGCATCCTGATCTCAGATTTCCAGATTGTGAGAAATAAATATCCAAGTAATTTTGTTGTGAAAGTCTGAGCTGACTGATACACTCACAAATTGTTGTTTAATTTTTTTTTTAATTGTCAACATTTAAAAATGGTCAGTGGCCACGTGTGATGGCTCATGTCTGTAATCTCAGCACTTTAGGAGGCCAAGGCAGGCAGATCACTTCAGATCAGGAGTTTGAGACCAGCCTGGCCAACATGGTGAAAGCTCATCTCTACTAAATATACAAAAAAAGAAAAAGAAAATTAGCCAGGCATTGTGGTGCATGCCTGTAGTCCCCGCTACTTGGGAGGCTAAGGAAAAAGAATTGCTTGAACCTGGGAGGCAGAGGTTATAGTGATCAGAGATCCTGCCATTGTACTCCAACCTGAGCGACAGAGCAAGATCTGGTCCAGTGTGCCCACTTTCCCACAGGATATCAATCTGGCTGGAACTGGGTAGTGTTTGCTCCCTTTAAACAAAATTTGTGTCCCAGTTCACACTTTTTTCACACTCATTTCACTTTTTAAAATCTTATCCATTATCTGGCTTTTAGCTTTTACTGGTATGGTTTCTTTGGGCATTCAGATTTGTGACCCTTTCACCACATTAATCAGATCTAGGAAAATAGTGATGGAAATTTAAACTAGAAAATATCATATACTATATTTAGAAGATAATTTTTTTATTATTATTTTTTTAGATGGAGTCTCAATCTGTCACCCAGGCTGGAGTGCAGTGACACGATCTCAGCTCACTGCAACCTCTGCCTCCTGAGTTCAAGCGATTCTCCTGCCTCAGCCCCCACAAGTTGCTGGGATTACAGGCACCCACCACCATGCCTGGCTAATTTTGTATTTTTAGTACAGATGGAGTTTTATCATGTTGGCCAGGCTGGTCTTGAACTCCTGACCTCGGGTGATAGGAGGCACACCTCAGCCTCCTAAAGTGCTGGGGTTGCATGCATGAGCTGCTGTGCCAGCTGGTAGATGATTTTTAAATCTCATATCAAAACTGTAATAAAAGGTAGGAAGCAGAAAACTTCAGAAATCCTTGAATGTGGCAGGTAAATAAGTTATAACATCAGTTGATAGTTTGACAATTCCTTTACTAACTACCCCTTACTTTCTCTTATTCTAGTAATTATCCCCACTCCTGCATTACCACATAGAAAATAGACTCTTTGATAATGAAAATGATGACATGACAGAGTTGGTTAAAAAAATAATTGTAATTAAAAGAGAAGAGAAAAATCATATTTTCATATATCAAAATTACTGTGATTTTCAAAAATCATTAAACTCTTGGTTGAATTATCCCAAGAGTCCTTTCCTAGTCTTACAGACTTCTTAGTCTCATTTATCTTATTCACAAAATAAGAAAGAAGAATTTGCTATTTGTCCAATGAAAACACATACATATCTTAGAGGACAGAAAGAAATATTAGAAATTAGTTTTAGATTATAGTCCAGAGAGGATCTTGAGAAAATCATCCAAATAGATGGAAAGAAAGAGTAAGATAGCACTCTAGGTTACTTTCTCTACTTCTTTTTTTACTGAGAATTTATGTGTATGGGTTTAGTATCTCCCCCAGCACCCACTCCCTGTTGGTTTTCCTTGATTTTCTTCCCACCTTTTTTTTGTTGTTATTGGGAGTGGGGGCAGAGTCTTGCTCTGTTGCCCAGGCTGAGAATGCAGTGGCGCAGTCTTGGCTCACTGCAGCCTCAACCTCCTGGGCTCAAACAATACTCCCACTGCAGCTTTGCAAGCAGCAAGGACTATAGGAGGCACATGCCACCAGGCCTAGTTAATTTGATTTTTTTGTAGAGATGAAGAGATGAGGTCTCACTATGTTGCACAGGCTGGTCTTGAACTCCTGGACTTAGGTGATGCTCCCGCCTTGGCCTTGTAAAGTGCTGGGATTACAGGCATGATCCACCATGCCCAACCATTCCCACTGATTTTTATTTTTCTGTTGTACTCTTTTCATTTCAGCAAATGACCCAATATTGTTCCGGTTTCCCGAGATGGAGATTTGTGTGAAGACATTTTATTAGGCTGTGCTTTTGAGTACAACACCTGTAAGGGAATGAACAGTCAGAAAGCAAGAGTAGGTAGAGGGAAAAGTGCAATGTAGTTGCAAGAGAAGTCTCAGCTTATTTTATAGTTCTTATAATTATTGTTTGCCAAAACCTCTTGAAATATTTTACTAACCAGTCTGTTCCCTTGCACCAGTATTCCATACGTTCTCACACTGTGGAGGTTTTAATTGCACTGCTACAGTATATCAGAAGCTAGCAGTGTTCTTTATACAATCAGGGGTAGGGTTTTCATGGTATTGGGCCCTTTCTACCAATGCATTCTGTATCACTTTGATAAAAGGACATTCCTATAGGCTCTATCACAGAATAAAGTCAGCGGAGGTTGTCCCTGTAGGTTGTATGTCCACTCAAACATACTACTTCCGCAAGTCTTTTAGTCCCTTCTTCCACCATCTTACATGGCAGTTCTAGCATTTCACTCCATGTGAATGACTACTTTTTCTAGCTTTCCCAGCTTCTAATCCAGGGTGTTGGTGGTGCCTTTTGTTTGCTTGTTTGTTTGTTTATAACAAACAGCTTTACTGAGATATAATTCATGTGCCATACAATTTACCCGTTAAAGGTGTTCAATTTAATGGTTTTTGGAATACTCATAGAATTGTTCAACCATCACCACAACTAATTTTAGAGCATTTTTATCACCTTAGAAAGAAACCCAGTACTCTTTAGATATCACTCCTCATTCTCCCTTTCTAGGCAACCACTAATCTGTTTTTTGTCCTGTAGATTTGCCTGCTGTATTTTTTTGGTACTTTATATATATTGAGTCATATAACATGTGGCCTTCTGTGATGACTTGTTTTACTTAGCATAATGTTTACAAGGTTCATATATGTCATAGCACATATTATACAACATTCCTTTTTTATTGCTGTTTATATCTCATTGTATGTATATGTCTCATTTTGTTTATCCACTTATCTGCTGGATATTTTTTGTTTTCATTTTTACTATTATGAATATTGCTTCTCTGAACATTCATGTACAGGCTTTTATATGGACATATGTTTTCAATTAGTCTGCGTACACACCTAGGAGTAGAATTTCTGGATCCTATAGCAATTCTATATTTAACCTTTTAAGAAATTGCCAGACTGTTTTCCAAAGTCGTTCTACTATTTTATACTCCTACCAGCAGTGTTTGAGGGTTTCAATTTCTCCACATCCTCCTTAAAACTTGTTATTTATTTGTTTTTATTATAATCATCCTAGTGGGATGTGAGGTGGTTTCACATTGTGGTTCTTATTTGCATTTCACTCATGACTAATGATGTTGAGAATGTCTTCATGTGCCTATTGACACATAAAATAAGACTGGAGAAATGCCTGTTTTAATTTAATTTTAAATTGGGCTATTTGTTTTTTAAGTTTTAAGAGATCTTTACATATTCCTGATATAAGTTCCTTATGAAATATGTGATTTGCACATTTTTTCACTCATTCTGTGGGTTGTCTTTTAATTTTTTGATGATGTCATTTGAAATATAATAGTTATTAATTTTAATGAAGTCAAATTTATCTAATTTTTTACTTTGTTATTTGTGCTGTTTGTGTGATAGCCAAGAAAACATGGGCTATGGCTTTTTTGGTGTGTCACCTTGGCTATACTAAAGTGCCCAGTTTTTTTTTTTTTTTTTTTTGAAACAGAGTCGCGCTCTGTCACCAAGGCTGGAGTGCAGTGGTGCGATCTCGGCTCAGTGCAAACTCCGCCTCCCGGATTCACGCCATTCTCCTGCCTCAGCCTTCTGAGTAGCCGGGACGACAGGTGCTCACCACCATGCCTGGCTAATTTTTTGTATTTTTAGTAAAGATGGGATTTCACCGTGTTAGCCAAGATGGTCTCGATCTCCTGACCTCATGATCAGCCTGCCTCGGCCTCCCAAAGAGTTGCAGTTTTTTAATCAATACTAATTTAGGTGTTACTGTGAAGGGATTTTGCTGATATAATAAAAGTTCTTAATCAGTTGATTTTATGTAAGAGGCACTATCCATCTGGGAGGCCCTAAGTGCAGGGGTGAGGCTTCTCTGAAAGACAGAAATAATTGTGGATTACAACTTTGGTCTGTATTTGTGAATTTTCATCTCGCTCTTGATCTTCCCTTACCGACTGCCTTCTCCATGAATTAGAACACACTTAGCCCCGATAAGTGTGTAAGCCAATTTCTTTGTAAAAATATTATGTGTGTATACATGTACATATATATGTGCATACATGTGTATGCATGGTATACACACAGGCACAATTTCCTATTGGTTCTGCTTCTTTGAGTGAGCTCTGAGTTCAGTGATATAGTAGTGTTAAATCTAGTGTTGTCAAAGGATAGTGTTTCCCTATCAACAAATTTATCTCAATAAATATATTAACATGATTTTTAAAAAGAAATGATCCCTTTTCCAACTTTATGTTCTGCCCTCCTCCTCTTGACCCATAGTCTCAGAATCCAAGTCCGTACTACCTCTCCACCTCTGTTGGAATACGCTGGATGTATCCTGAAGCTCCTTTAGTATGTATACCTTGGGTCTCTAAACAGACCCAGCAGTCTTGCAACTAGATTATGTCATATTTTTATAATTATTGGTCTACAGCCCATTTAGGAAGGTAGGGAGGAATGTTCTCCTGCAAAGCAGATGCCTTGATATGTTCATTGGACAATAGTGGAGCACACCTACACTTTAACCAGGAGGACAGACCACTTCTTCAGGGAAGTCGGTTCAGGGAAACCTAGTGACTCAACTTTTTTTTTGTTTAGCCACTCAAATAGCCCCATCCTACCTCTGAGGATCTCACTTATTCTCAATCAGAACCTTGACCATAGTTATAAGATGTTCTGGTGGTTGGGAATTTGATCTTCTCTGGGCTCTGCTAATCTTCTGCCTTTGTCCTGAGTTTAATAAACATGTTGTGTGCACTGCAGTTATGGTAGGTGAATATATCTTTACATTCTGCCAAAAACGTCCACTTTTTTGTTTTATTTTTTCAAGTTGGTGATCATTTAACCTCGGACTATCATTAACTTGTTCAGTTCATTGACAGCTTCCAGAAAGCCATGCAAAGCCATAGTCTTGAACCTCTCAATCACATGACCTAATGCACTAACCAGTGCTTCCCTTTCTATCAGTATTTCATTCCATTTCATTAATTGTGACAGTTGTAACAAGGGACCCATTATAGTATGCTACAATACTATCGATGTCTATCAGGGAAGGAGCCCTCATGGCTGGCCTGTTAGCAGGTGATGATCTAGTTCCAACATCCCATTTTTAGATGTTGCTGGTAGAGCCTCAACTAACACAAATCCTCTCAGGTTGGATACCCTGGAAACAGATTCTGAAGCAGAGATCTGCGTAAAGGAAATTGTTGGGAGGGTTTTCTGGAACCACACCATCTGAGGGAGTAGAAAGCAAGACTGGACAGAGAAAGAAACAGAACTGCATTCCACAACAAAGGCCTCAGATGCACCTATGGAGATCTCTGAGCTGGGTGGCACTTTAGAATTGTTCTGAATTTTGCTCCACATTTTAGCGGGCCAAGCCTTTTTAGCCTATTATCTACCAGTCTTTGTCTAGAGGCTGTCTCTGGGAAGGATGTTCAGCTTTGGGCAAGGCAGCAACTTTCAGCTGAGAGCAGTTTCCAGGGAGGGACTTGGCTATGAGCAGTCAGCAGCCAACACTCCCAGAGGCTGGGGAATGAGTGCCTTTTTCCTGAACGTGGGAAGGAAGGATTTGGGCAGCACACCACAGCATCTGCTACATCACACCACCATCCACACAACTGCTCCGGCTCAAAACCTGGATCCTTCTTCTTCTCACATCCCACATCCAAGCCATCAGAGTCCGCTTGATGAGACCTCCAAAATATCGCCTGTATTTGTTCACCTGTCACCACTTCTACTGCAAAAATTCATATCCAAACAACTGTTTTCCTTCACCTGGATGACAGTCTCCCAATAATTTTCCCTGCATTAGCCTATTACCATTCATCCATTTTCTTCACAACAGAATAATCTTCTGAAACCATAAAGTATTTCATATTTTAGAACCTTCTAATTGTTTCTTATGGCAGGTAGCATAAAATTGATGTTCATTATCATGGTCTACTCTCATCATAACAGTTGCCCTTTTTGAGTCCAGAACCTGCTAAGTACATGACATTCATCATCTCATATAATCCTCACAGTAGCCCTTTCAAGATGCTATTAATGTCACTATTTTACAGATAAAGAAACTGTCTCTTAGTGAGGTTAAGTGTCCATCATGACTGCAGCTGCAAACCAGTGGAGCCTGGCTTTGAACTTAGTCCTGTCTGATCCCAAAGCCTTACACAATTCTACCATCCCTGTTGTTAATATGTGTATGTATATACAAATTCCAAACTCTTGCCCTCGTTTTAGACAAACATTGTTTTGGCTTCTCAGACAACCTCTCACCTATGAAATCATCACCACTATTAGCAACTCATATTTTTTTCTAAGAACATAAAGTATTTAATAAATATAACTTAATTTTGTATTTTGTCTTCATGAATATTTGGAAAATGATGAAGTCAAGAAATAATTTCAGATGAGGAAAGTAAGCCATAAGGTGGTCAAGAGAACTGTCAAGGTATCCAACTTACCCAATTCTGGGAAGAGGAATAGAAATACATCATCAGCCTCTGAGCAACACCTTTTCCTACCATGGCCTCCTGTCAACCTGTGGGAGTTTCTTCATGAGAATACTATCTCTCTTTCTTTCTTTCTTCCTTCCTTCCTTCCTTCCTTCCTTGCCTCCCTCCCTCCATCCCTTCTTTTTTTCTGTTTTTTTTTTTGTTTGCTTTGTTTGTTTTTTTTTTTTTTTGAGATGGAATCTCGCTGTTGTCACCCAAGCTGGAGTGCAATGGCGCGATCTTGGCTCACTGCAACCTCTGCCTCCCGGGTTCCAGCGATTCTGCTGCCTCAGCCTCCTGAGTAGCTGAGATTACAGGTGCCCACCACCGTGCCTGGCTAATTTTTGTACTTTTAGTAGAGATGGGGTTTTACCATGTTGGCCATGCTGGTCTTGAACTCCTGATCTCAGGTGATCCACCTGCTTCAGCCTCCCAAAGTGCTGGAATTACAGGTGTGAGCCTTTGCGCCTGGCCACTACCTCTATTTCTTAAGCTGCACACCACTACCACTCGATAGCAGTGTTTCCAGACAAGAATGGAGACTTGCACTCTAGGAGAAGCAGTCTGAGGTCATCCGTGACTAATTAGAAGGATGGCCAACAGGCTGGAGGGCTTGTGAGTTCTTAACCCTCATGCAGCTTGAAGAGATGACTGTCTTCATGCACTTGCAAACGTTAAAACCTGATGCCTCCTTGTGAAGGTTTCTTCTGGGAGTGAGAATTCATCCACATCTTTTGAAGCTTCAAGTCTAAACCTGGGTCATTGCAGTTACTCCAAGAATTGAGAGGGAGGAATTGATATCTCTTCGTGTTTTTGTTGTTGTTGTTGTTGTTGTGTTGTGTTTTGTTTTGGTTTGTTCAGCAAAATTGTCTCAACATTACATGCAAATAATTAAAAATAAAACAAAAAGTCAGAAGAGCTGCTAGTTAGTATTTAATGTGCCCTGGCCGCAAGGCACATTCCAAAGGTTTCCCAACAGGTTGTGTTTATACTTCTACAACCTCGAGCAGGTCCAGCAATTTCCCCCAGCCTAGAGCACACTCCAAGAGCTAATATTTTCCCTACCTGAGAACTTTAAAAATGACCTAAAAAAATAGCCAGGAATGTAGTGGGTCATTGTTGATGTTGTTGTTAGCCTAGAGAAGTTAGCAGCAAAAACTATCTTCTTGTTTATTACTGAATAGATGATGAGAATACTCATTCTTTGTCAACTTCATCAGAGAAATTACCATACATTAAGAGAAGGCAAGGCATTTCAAAACTTGGTATGCAACCTATTTGTTTCTGGAAAATCAGGATAGAAACTTGAGCTTAAAAGCAATGAGAAAGCTCAAAAGGAAAGATTTGTAAATCTTAACATTCTGACTTAATATTTCTGTCAAAAATACAGTTACTGAGATCTGTTAAATAAATAATAACCAATATTTTTGTAGGCCTGTGTGTAAAGACTACTTTGCACATACTATTGCATTTGGCTGTGTTAAGTTTTTCAGGATTCATGAAATATAGTAACAAGAAGTACCACTCTGAGTATGTCAGGAAGTGTGAAGTGTTGGTGCTCGTGGCAATAAAACCACTGAATCTTTTCCTAAGGAATTTCTTGGTATTGCATTTTTATTACAGCTGATTTGGCTTAAAGGATCCTTCCTTTTAGCTTTATTGAATAGTTCTTGGTCAGAGTTATCTATTTCTAAATGAATAAACTATCTGCACACAAAACATGCAGTGTATAGATCAAACCTTTAATTAGTAGTTAGCATAAGGAAATCTATAAGAAAGTGATGTGGTTTATGGGAAAAAATATAGGGTCACAAATCAAGAGATGAGAGTGCTGTTGAGAGTAACAATAATGGCAGCCAATATTTATTTAGTTTTTAGTTTGTGGCCAAAACTGTTTTAAGCTTTTTCTCTATAGCTCATTTAATCCTTGTAACCATTCTATGGATTAGATCTTGTTGCTATTTCTGACATACAGATGAGGAGACTGATGGTTAGAGGAGTTAAGAAACTTACTGAAGGGCCCTAAATTTTCAGATGGAAGAGCTGGGATTCAAAACCTAGAAATGTTAACTGTAGAGCCCATGCTATTAATGGCTCTGCTAAATTGGCTTCTGATTAATAGGTCTTCCCTTGTTAAGTGAACATGGCCAATGTCCTTTCATTTTTATTCAATCTATTGCAATGATCTGATACCTACCATCACTATTCCCATGAAGTTGTTTCCAAGATTAACTGAAATAATATTTTTAAAAGCACTTTAAAAGATAATGTGCTCTTCAAATGCAAGGTGATATTATTACATTGTATACAGTGGTTAGTTACTCGGAGCAATGGTCCATTAAATGGCCAGCAATGAGTGTATTTGGTATTCTAATAAACGGAACCACAGTAATAGGCTTCTACAACATGTACACGCATTAGTTCTTCCCAGAATTCATGAGCAAGTCGAGGCTCAAACTGCCTCTAAACACAGTTATTTGGAGATACATAGGCATATTTCCGGAAACAGGGAGGAACTGCTGTTAATTGTTTGCACATGCAGACATTGTCTCAAATATGATTTTGCTATTTCAGAGATTCCCTTGTCATAACCATCAAAATGACACAAGCGGTACTTTTTTGTAATCTCCATATTTGAAGCATGAAAGAAGACTTAATTCCTGTTTGAATAAACAACATAATAAGGTTATTGAGATTAGAGACCATTACTATATAAAATTATGTCTAAGTGGCAGATATAATTAACATTGGATTGTAATTACACTAATTACAAGTCACATTAAGACACTCCAGTAATGACAAAGTGAGAACCCTATAATTGAATGGAATAAGTAGGGAAACATGCTGCTCACACTAATTACCTAAATGAGCTAATATGTCTTCAGAGTGACAGTCATGCTCAATGTTATTACGCAGACAAAGCAGTTGAATGAGGTATTTTTAAATTTATTTTTATTTATTTATTTTCCTAATTTTCTTTCTTTATTCTCTCCGGGACCTATTTTGAGTTATCACCTGCTTCAGAATTTCACTCTTGAGCCAAAGAAAACAAAAACTGCAATTAGAGATTTCTCTAACCTTGTTAAAGTAGACTATGCACAGCAATCCATAAACTCAGGTAAGATTCCAATCTTAGTGCATGTGGAATGCACTAAACACTGGTTTGTTTCTCAGACTGGCTGATGCTCTCAAATTTCTCCTCTGTTCGGCCTTCCAAATCAAGCAGCTCCGGCTCACTGTGTAGTTTGCAGCATAACAATCATCATATTGTGGGTGCTGAAGAAGCAAATATGGCTTCCAGCAACCCCACTTCAGAGAGGCCCTGGAAAGTGATAAAACCTGAATTATTCAGAACAATTAGTACAAGCATTGCACTGGAACTCACATTTCAGCCTAAGCTGTTATGTGAGACTGTAAACTAATAGTGGAATATGAATTCATGGCACTGTGAATATTTTTTTTTTTGAGTTGTTATTTCTTCCCCCCCTTCATATTACTTTTCCTTTATATGCCCCCAATTGTCTGAGGGCACTGCTTGGGTGAGAAAAGAAATAAAGGGAACAGACTGAAGCTATTTAAAACCTTTCTTCCAAAAAAAGAGATTTTTTTTTTGTTTTTAAGGCAGGGAAATCACAATATGTGGAAAATAGAATTAATGCACTTAAATTGATAAACAATGCTGAGCATAGCTTTTCTTTCTCTTGTGTTGGTGAAGAAAGAAAATTGTGTCAGGCATGCTTTTGTTAGCAGAGCTTTGGAGCGGTTTCTGTGCATTCCACTTTTTACTGTAGCCATGTAAATGGGTTTTTCTTATCTTCATCCATAAACTGCAATTTTGCCTCTAAGAAACCAGGCCTATGAGTTTCTAATACAAAGTAGTAAACCAAATATACAAGATTTATTTTATTTATTTATTTTTGAGACGGAGTTTTGCTCTTGTTGCCCAGGCTGGAGTACAATGGTATGATATTGACTCACTGCAACTTCCACTTCCTGGGATCAAGTGATTCTCCTGCCTCAGCTTCCCGAGTAGCTGGGATTAGAGGGATGCACCACAACGCCCGGCTAATTTTATATTTTTAGTAGAGACGGGATTTCTCCATGTTGATCAGGCTGGTCTCGAACTCCCAACCTCAGGTGATCTGCCTGCCTCGGCCTCCCAAAGTGCTGGGATTATAGGCATGAACCACTGCACCTGACCCTACAAGGTTTACTAATAAGTGGGTGCTATATTAGTTCAAAGATGACAATTTGACCCTCCCACCCTATTATTATTTGACATGTAGCTAAGAAATAATGACCTTGTTCTTCTGAAGCACTCTACTTCTAGGGTTATGTAATTCTTGCAATCAATTATATTTTAGTTCAAAATTGACTTAATTTTGAATTTGAATTAGGGTTATACTCCATTAATTCTGTAATTATATGAATTCATATAATCAAGCATTAGGATTTTACATAAGAAGATGTTTATTGAAATAAATAGTATTGGAGGCCAGGCTTCCACTAATGACCATGCAAATCAGAGGCAAATGGAGCTTGGCATGTTTAGTCTAAGATAAGGGGTGGGGTGACTTAGATTGTATCTTTAGCACTATCCTGTTCTCACTGATGATTTTGCAAGTTATTCATTATTTCTGTTTTGATATGATGGCAATTTCACTGGTTACTTGCAACTTATTTAGTCCTTGAGGCTTAAAGCAGCTCAGAAACTTATTTCATTTTATGTCACTACCTCCTGGTAAATGAGTTAGCCAAGTTGGCAGAGCAGTAAGATATCCCAGACCAGGGCTGGCAAACTTTTTCTGTAAAGAGCCAGATAGTAAATACTTAAGTTTTTCCGGATCACATATGGTCTCTGTCACATATATTTTTTTACAACCCTTAAGAAATGTAAAAACCATTCTTAGATTGCTGTATACTAACTGTGTATATTGTATATATATTATCTATATACAACTAGTATACAGGCTGTATACTATCAGGCCATAGGCAGAATTTGTCCCACAATCTGCTTGCAAGCCCCTGTATTAGACAAATACAGGGTATCACAGGGAAGATTGTTCTTTATTAGAAACTAAATAGAAAACTACTCAAATCAACTTTTCCTAAATACTGAAAAATGAAATGTAGACCATAGATACTCAAAGTTATGTACATTTTTATTCTATTTATACTTGAATAAGTTACTATACTTGGGCTATCTGAGTTGGAGACGGGATGGAGGCTTCCACACAGGCCATGGGGAGTAGCCTGGCCCGGGCCTGGGGGTCAGAGCCTAGGTGAAGTGAGGAGGGCATCTATGCAAAGCTGGAGATGGGGACTGGTGACATAGGGTGATAGGGTTTGCCTGTGTCCCCACCCAAATCTCACCTCGAATTGTAGCTCTCATAATCCCCATATGTCATGGGAGGGACCCTATGGGAGGTAGTTGAATCATGGGGTGGGGAGTTTCCCATGTTGTTCTCATGACAGTAAATAAGTCTCATGAGATCTGATGGTTTTATAAAACACAGTTCCGTTGCACATGCTGTCTTATCTGCTGCCATGTAAGACGTGCCTTTGCTCCTCCTTTACCTTCTGCCATGATTGTGAGGCCTCCCCAGCCATGTGGAACTGTGAGTCTATTAAACCTGTTTTTTTTTTTTCTTTTTAATAAATTACCCAGTCTTAGGCATGTCTTTACTAGCAGCTTGAGAACAGACTAATACACAGGAGTTTTATCAAATAAGTAATTCTGCTAAAGGCATGGTGATCCAGGTATCAGAAGAGAGTTACAAATATGGAAATGAATAAAACTAGAATGATTTCTGAAGTTTTTAACATATATGGATTCATAAATAAATATAGATGTAAGTTATGGTATACATACACACACACACTCACTCGTATACAGTCATGTACTACTCAGTGATATTTTGGTCAAGGACAGACTACATAAATGACAGTGGTCCCATAAGATTATAATACTGTATTTTTACTGTACATTTTCTATGTTTGGATATGCAAATACTTACCATTGTGTTACAATTGCCTACAGGTGTTCAATACAATAAAATGCTATACAGGTTTGTAGCTTAGGAGCAATAGGCTGTACCATATAACCTAGGTGAGTAGTAAGCCATACCATCTAGGTTTGTGTAAGCACACTCTGATGTTTCCATGGTGACAAAATCATGTAATGATGCATTTCTCAGAATGTATCCCCACTGTTAAGTGATGCATGACTACATACCTTTCCTACCTCTCTCTACTGCAAGGGCCTGGGAGCAGCAAAATCTTAACAAGAATGAACAGTCTTAGTGCCCAGATCATGACTTCTCAATATTGTTCTCCATTAAATGCAACCAGGGCTCCTCAGAGAAATGATTGATTCCAGAACTAAGGCAGGAAACATACGAGTCTAGAACTTTTTTTTTTTTCCTGTCCTGGAAACAAACAAAAAGATCACAGAGTAACTGGGATTGTGTCAAAAAATCCAGAAATCAGTTTGAAGGGCCCCTCATCAGAATAGTCAGGAACAATTTCAGGAGAGCTCACTTGGGTAGACTGCTGTATCAAAGGGTTTGGACTGCTGGGATCTTTGTTGCTCCCTCAAAGCTTTTGCTACCAAGAAACCTATGTATGACCAAAGCCCCAGGAGTGTTCTTTCCCTGCGAGGCAGTGCGCCTTTGCTTTCCTTTTCTTCTCTTTCCTGTCCACACTGTGACTCTGTTCAAAGGCTTGAATTTTTGCCATGGTTCCTGCTCCTCAGTTCTGCCTGAACCACAATCTAACGGTTTCAGCACTGTCATTTTCTCTTTAGTGCCAATCCTTTTCACCTAAGAAAAGATTCCTGACCTGTATATAATCCTGCTTGGTAGCTAGGGCACTGCAACATCTGGACAAATCTTTTCAACTAAAATTTTTTCCCCATCATAATATGTAAAATATGTTTAAAATGTGGTCTGCATTAGGTTCCTTCACTGATGTTTGGTGCATATGTGTACTCCTTTGAGACCATGAGGGATTATGGTAATCCACTGGATTTCACCTTCCTTACCCTTCTTGCTTTCATGCCATCCCTTGAGCTCAGTCTTGCTTGAGTGAAGGCAGTTGTAGGCAAATCAGTACTCTCAGTGTCAATCAGGCATGGTTCTTGATTTTACGGCGCATCCTGGCACCACGTAATACTCCATCTGCCAAGTGCTTCTTTGAATGGATAGCCTTGCACCAGAGATGCAACCCAATGAAATTGACTAACGTGCTACTCTACAATTATCTTTTCTATAGTGCTGTAACCATAGTTAAGAGCACAGTTTGGGAGTTAAAGCCTCACATTGACTCTAATTCTGGGCAAGTTATTGAACCTCTCTGGTCATGGTTGGCATACCATGAGGATAATGTATAAATAAAATGTGGATAACAATTCATACATTACTCATGAGGTTGTTAAGAAATGGTAACAATAGCTATTTATCCAGAGATATGTGAGAGGGTGCTGTGCTAAGTGCTTTACATATATTATTTCTAATTCTTAGAGTTACATTACATAGAGTATTGTATTCTCATTTTATAGAGGAGGAAATTGAGGTTCAGTGTGGTTCAGTAATTTACCGAGCTCACCACAGTAAGCAAGATGCAGAACTAGAATCCAATTCCAAGGTTTGGCTAACTCTTAAACTAGCATATTTCATTTTGTTCTGCTGGGTGCCACTGATGGGAAGATTTTTCTCCAAAAAAACAAAGAGACACATTTCTCTGTGGCATTTCCTGTTTTCCTTTCTCAAACATCTTTTTAGTTGCAGAAGAGTTGCCAGAATCAAAGACATAATTCATGTGTTGAACTGCTACAGACTGGGAAGAAAAATGCATTTTTAATCATTTAACTCGTTCACTGCAGGTATTTAAGTGCTTCAGGTGAGGTAGAAATAGATATTTTAATGAGAAGGTGCATTGACTGAACATTGGTGGAGATGAAGGACATGTGAGGCAAGAATGGCAAGATTCTAAGGATCCTACCCTGCAACATATTAGGTGCTTTTGAAAATGGTGAATTTAATTCTTTGGGATCCTGGGGAAAGCAAGTCTCTACAATGTGCTGAAGATTTCCTCAGGGTAGTGTTTCCTGATCTCTTTAAAGTTGGTCTCCTAACTATTCTTTAACCCAACCTATCATTTGATGCCTCAATCACATTTTTTATATTTGTAATTATTATATTTGTCTGTTTTCCTTATTTTTTTCCCTGGAATGTAGTCTTTAAAGACCAGGAACATGAAACAGTGATTGGCACATAGTAAGTGTCCAATAAATACTTATCGAATGAATATGAAAAAAGTCCAAAGAAGATCCCCTACCTGTGTGTGGAGATTGAGTTTAGGAACTGCCATACTAAAATACATACCTGTTTAGGGATAGCCAGGCAAGATAATAACATGCATAAATGCGTTTTCATTAACATTTCCTCTGTACACTGTTAATTCTAGAAACAGGCTTAGAAATAAGATATGCGATTCTGTGAAGAAAGTCAGTGGTAGCTTAATGGGGATGGCACTGAATCTATAAATTATCTTGGGCAGTATGGCAATTTTCATGATATTGATTCTTCCTATCCATGAGCATGGAATGTTCTTCCATTTGTTTTTGTCCTCTTTTATTTCGTTGAACGGTGGTTTGTAGTTCTCCTTGAAGAGGTCCTTCACATCCCTCGTAAGCTGGATACCTAGGTATTTTATTCTCTTTGAAGCAATTGTGAATGGGAGTTCATTCATGATTTGGCTCTCTGTTTGTTATTGGTGTATAAGAATGCTTGTGATTTTTGCACATTGATTTTGTGTCCTGAGAATTTGATGAAGTTGCTTATTAGCTTAAGGAGATTTTGAGCTGAGACAATGGGGTTTTCTAAATAAACAATCATGTCATCTGCAAACAGGGACAATTCGATTTCCTCTTTTTCTAATTGAATACCCTTTATTTCTTTCTCTTGCCTGATTGCCCTGGCCAGAGCTTCCAACACCATGTTGAATAGGAGTGGTGAGAGAGGGCATCCCTGTCTTGTGCCAGCTGTGGGTTTGTCATAAATAGCTCTTATTTTGAGATACATTCCACCAGTACCAAATTTATTGAGAGTTTTTAGCATGAAGGGCTGCTGAATTTTGTCAAACGCCTTTTCCACATCTATTGAGATAATCATGTGGTTTTTCTCTTTGGTTCTGTTTATATGCTGGATTACGTTTATTGATTTGTATATGTTGAACCAGCCTTGCATCCCAGGGATGAAACCCACTTGATCATGATGGATAAGCTTTTAGATGTGCTGCTGGATTCAGTTTGCCAGTATTTTATTGAGGATTTTTGCATCGGTGTTCATCAGGGATATTGATCTAAAATTCTCTTTTTTTTGTTGTGTCTCTGCCAGGCTTTGGTATCAGGATGATGTTGGCTAATCTACTTTCTATCTCTGTAGATTTGCTTATACTACAGTATTACATATAAATGGAGTCATACAATATGTGATCCTTTTTGACCAATCTCCTCACTTAGAATTATGTTTCTAGGATTCTCCCATGTCAGTATTTTCATTTTATTGCCAGATAATATCTTATTGTGTGGATATATCACAGTTTGCTGATGTATTTGTCATATGATGGATGTTTGACTTGTTTTAACCTTTTGACTATTGTGAATAACATTGCTATAAATGTTATACATGTGTGTTAAAAAAAAAAGAAATAAGATATGCTATCTCTTTCTCACAAATACATGCAGGGAGGAAAGCACGATTAGGTGGGATTGCAGAAACGGGGCTGTGGAAGCTGACGCTCTGACACAGGTAGCCAGACAGTCCAAGAGGCAGTGCAAAGATGTGGACAATTAAGCAAATGTTTCTTTTTCCAGTAGGTGCAATTTCATAGGTCTGAAGGAATTGTAGGATGCGTGACACCCAAAGTCAGATAGGCAGTGGTGTCATTGTGGTCGGCTCAACCCAGCCAAGAGCCAAAAGTGTTCCAGTGTTCAAAGGAGAAGATGGGTAAGAACTAAACAACATCAGTTTGCCTCTGAGTTCCTATGGGTCAACAGCACCTTTAGGTGGCATATCATACACTAGACTTGACTTTGTAGCTTTTAAATCATGTTATAGAATTTGAGGGACTAGAAAAATATTCTCAACAATTCACTGAATGATATAAGGCTTATACAACCATATGCACCATTTGAGGCAAAACATCTCTCTATATTTTTATCTACAACTGTGTATGCAGAGAAAAAAACAGATTGGGAGGAAATTTATGAAAATGTTATTAGTGATTATCTCCAGGTGGTTAAATCTCAGGTAGTATATGGTTTCATCTGCATGTTTTCCAAGCCTTCTCTAGTTAACATGAATTACTTACAGAATAGAAAAAGCAAATATTAGGAAAAAAAAACAATAAACAAACCAGAGGAAGACTCCACTAGGCAAGAAAAATCAAAATAAATCAGACTGTGCTGGTAATTCTTCTTATGTGTTTGTTTCTTGTCCACTGGAGTGAATTTTTTGCTCTCTCTCTGAACTACAGACTGTAGTACATCCTGGGTTGATTCTTGGCCATCTTCCAATAAACCCCCATTCAGTCAAGATCCTGCTTTGACAAGGTCTAACCTCTTGCTGTTCACAGCATGTGACATTTAGTTGTGGTGGACATAGAGACCTGGGCTTCATTCAAAGAATTTCAGGCAGGAAAATTGAGGCAAATATCACATTTGGAGATATCCTGATATGTTATCAGATATCTCTGATATACCAGGTATCAGAGATCTTAAAGTAGAAATCTTTTACCTAACACCCTTCATGGCAACTCCACAGACTTGTACATGTGTGATAGAGAAAATGCTGAGATTTGGTAAAAATGTGAGAAACAAAATACTTAATGTGTTGGTTTATTTCTGAGATTACAATGGCTAGTTTAGAATCAAGGATGAGACTAGAGCTGAAGTTTTTCATGGAGCTGCAAAAGACAAAGACAGAGTAACCTATATCTAATTCTTCCCATTGTTGGCCTCTGGTTGTCCTTCACTCTTATTTTTCCAATTATATCTACCCTTTCTACCTCACAAGAAAGTCTATTTGTCACATTTTCGCTTCAATCATAATATATAAGTTCTTTATTTTATTCTTTGCCAGGTAACTGATTAGGCTCTTTTTTTTACATGAATCCAAGTTGAGGTGTTGATAGCTGATAAGGACTAGAAGTGTGAGATGTGTTAAAATGTGTGCTGATAACATTGACATTTGCTCAGCGACCTTCAGAATCTTAAGTCTAGTGGGAATTTAAGACACCGTGAGGTGCTGTAAGATAAAAAGTGTAAGAGCAAAAAGGTCTTTCATAACCCCAGATAATATAGACAACTGTCTAATTGAGCTTAACATTTGGCCAGTTCTTATTTTCAGAGAAAATTGTCTGGAATCAATCATGTTTACCTCTGATTTCTGTGTAATACCTAATATTTAAAACTTAAATTTAAAAAATTGTAACTGCTTATTTCAGAAAACTTTTGATGTTGGATTTCAAAGATAGTCTGATCTTTTTTTATATAGTTCCATTAAGATGATTGCTATGTACTCTCTCCATCAAAAGAATTGAACATCAGTGGTAGCTGTAACGTGGTATATTTGTATATTTAATTCTGTATCCTTTTGCAGGTTAGTCAAGGATAGAGAAGTTAAGTTGCTTGGAAAAAAATAAGTATAAAACTCAATGACAAAAACGCTGATTATTTCTAAAAGGTCAATTGAAATGGACTGATTATACTTTGTCATTAAGTGGTCCTTAACCTATACTGTGCTGCTCTTAATTTCCTTGGTGTGGCCTTGTGTTTGTGAAATTCACATTTAGAGTTCTGATTAGATTTTTTTTTTGTATTAAGAAGAGAGAAGACAACCACTTTTTCCTTCCAATCATTTGTGCATTTTTTTCTTTTTTTCCTGCTTTGCCTATATCATTTTATTTTAATGCATATATCAATTTTTTGCATTATTGTCCTCTTAAGAAACATGGCAAGTAGGAGTTTTTTTTATTTGGCTATCTGATTGTAATTCAGAGGGGTGTGTGTGTGTGTGTGTGTGTGTGTGTGTGTGTGTGTGAAGTTTAAGAAAGTTTAAAAACAACTTACACCATGAGATCAGTTGTAAGACATTGTGGAAAATCACTTAATTTCTGTATCTGCCTTCTCATCTAAAAATCGAGAATAACAGTGTGTTTTTGTATTTTGAAAACTAATTGTAAAGTTCACAATGAAATAGTTAAAAGACGTTTTAAAAATATAAAGTACTGCTTAAATATAAGAAAAAATTCTACTTATTTTGATTTTTCATGTTTCTGCTTTATAAATTGCATATTTTAAAGATAGATATATTATTCAAATTTCCTATTTTTCTTTATCTTTATTGAGATAATATCTAAAGTTAAAATATCTACATAAAAATATCATAATGATATGCACACATACAAATACTTTTCCTTATTTTTTTATTTAGTGTAAGACTTCCATTTTGACTCTCAGTGAATAATAATCTTAAATTTGGCAATTTGATTAACATACATACCCTTTGTATTTATAAAATTATGGTGAAGAACTTAAGTTTTGCTCATTAACATGAAATAATACAAGCTATGATTAGACAGTGACAATTCTGTTTTGCCATATGGTTAGAAAACAACAGAACTTATACTTTGAGGAGCTAAATAAGTAAAACAGATTGTTCTGCCATTGGACAAAAGTTTTACAAAAATTTGACTATTGTGCAAACTGAAAAAAATATTCAGCATGATATTACCGTCAACAGTTTTAAGATTTTTTTTTCTTGCAATGCTATGCTTCGATTTGTCTATTATGCTGGTCAGGTTAGCATCAGTCTTTTAAAGTAAGACGTTCTGTGCTGGATAATCCCTGTACAGTTTTTGAGGCCATTTAAAATGAGTAAATAAGTAAAGAATTTGTGATCTATGGGATTGTAGAAACAATTTTGAGCAATTTTGTGCTACAAATATTAGAAGAATGTATATTGGTAAATGCTATATTAATTAAAAAAGAACTCACGTTTTGCAAGAGACTTAAAATAATTAAACAAGCTCTTTGGCTAATGCTAACCCCTGTAATAAATCTGTCATTTTTTTCCTGGAACCTTGCAGTTACATGGAATTTCTACAGTCTCTGCAAATGCGACCTCATTTGGGCAGATATTTTTAAATGTTTGCCAGAAAGTAAACAGGAAGCAAATCTGAAAGTAATTTGGAAAAGTCAGAAAGATACTCTCCTTCCAAGAATCTAACTCAGTTACCACTCCTCTCCTTGTTTCTATTTAATACTCAGATAGCTTTTTGTTTAAAGAATCAGGTGACAACCGTAAGTTAAGTGGATTTCAGCACCTTCCGGACACCTCAAAATAAATCACCCAGATTCTTCTCTCCCTCCTGCAGCAACCCCTCCTCCCATTTAATGAAGAGTTGTATATGCTGCAAGAGACTATTTGATCATTGAAGAGAGACAAAATGTTCTGCTTTTCAGCACATTTTAATCCACAGCTGGTGCACAGATTGGCAGAGAGTATATGTTAGTTTTAGCTGTGAATTTTTTCAAGTTGAGGTTGCCTATATTTAGATCGCTGGAGTTTTAGGATTGCTGAAAGTAAATGTTTGAATGAGAAAAATATTGACTGGAGGAAAATACTGTTTAATAGAGGTGTTGATTTTGACCAGCCTAAAATATGCTCATGTTGGATGAACATTTGTAATAGGAGAAATAAAATTGTGGGTATTACTGGGAAGATGCATTTATTCAATTACCATGCACTAAAGATAAACTAAGGTGTTTAATTTGGTGTCTAAAGGATACTTTACTCTTGGAGAAAAAAAGGTGCTTTTGTACGTTCATTTTAGAAAGTAAAGTATTGAACTGTAGAGATAGAGAAGCCAACACACAACCTAATTCACACTTTTAAAGTTAATTTTTCAAATTCATCAAAATCCTAAAGTAATTACTATTGATTCTTGGACTACCTTGCAAAACAGGCTGTTCATCCACAGGAGAGAATGCAATGTTGATATATGTTATTTCTTCCTGAACTGACTGAGTTCATTCAACAAATATTTATTAAGCACCCATGAAGTGCCAGGCAATGTGCCAAGCACCGAGGATGTTTTAATTTAACTTTGATTGTTACTACTCTGTGAGATGTAAATAAACACAATAGATTGTTTTAAACCCTGATTCTATTATATTATATTTATAAATAACATGGATGAATTTATTTCTTAAAATTTGAGGTTTTTTTAAGCCAGAATGTTATTTCAATAGTTTTAATAGTAGGTTTACCCAGTAGCTCAAATAATTCAGAATGTATAGGTTTTACTCAAACCTTACCTTTGTTCAGTACAAGATGCATAGAATATGGACTCAAAGTAACAGAAACTACAGCATTATATGACTTTTTTCTTTCCAAATCTCTCTCACACATAAAGTAAGCTGAACAAAGTCAGTTCTAGTATAAAAAAGGATAACTGTTTTAAATAAGAATTATTGTTTCAAAATAAGTGTAGAGGAATGAATTGGGTTGTTGGGTGTTGGAGACCTCTACTTTAATTTAAACAAGATAACTCATTTTTAGTTCATGTATTTGTATTTTATCACCAGATCGGGAATTATATTCTAAGTTAAACTGCATAGAGAGGGGGAAATTGGCAGTATATATTCAAAACATTTACCATGTTCATTATCTGTAAATTTAAAAAACACCTCAACTATGACTTTTTCTTAGGGAAGTGATCAAAGATGTAACACTATATGTACAAGGAGAGTGATAATTATGTTATTTGTAATACTGAAAAATGGATATAAACTAAATATATATTATAAAGTATTTCTTAAACAAATTACAGTACAACATAGAGGCCAGGTGCTGTGGCTCACACCTGTGATTCCAGCACTTTGGGAGGCCGAGGCAGGTGGATCATGAGGTCAAGGGATCAAGATCATCTTGCCCAACATGGCGAAACCCCATCTCTACTAAAAATGCAAAAATGAGCTGGGCATGGTGGTACACGCCTGTAGTCCCAGCTATTCAGGAGGCTGAGGCAGGAAAATTGCTTGAACCCGGGAGGCAGAGGTTGCAGTGAGCCAAGATTGCGCCACTGCACTCCAGTTTGGAGACAGAGTGAGACTCCATCTCAAAAAGAAATAAATAAAATAAAATAAAATAAAATAAATTATAGTGCAACATAGACTGAACATGATGGCATGCTAAGTGACGATAAAAATGGTTTTCTTAATAATGTATTACTTAGGGCCGGGCGTGGTGGCTCAGGCCTGTAATCCCAGCATTTTGGGAGGCCAAGGTGGGTGGATCATGAGGTCAGGAGATCGAGACCATCCTGGCTAACACGGTGAAACCCTGTCTTTACTAAAAATACAAGCAATTAGCCGGGCTTGGTGTCAGGTGCCTGTAGTCCCAGCTACTCGGGAGGCTGAGGCAGGAGAATGATGTGAACCCGGGAGGCAGAGCTTGCAGTGAGCTGAGAACGCGCCACTGCACTCCAACTTGGGTGACAGAGCAAGACTCCGTCTCAAAAAAGAAATAATAAATAAATAAAAATAAATAATGTATCATGAATATGCTTCTATTGAGTTCCACTGAAACTGCTTTTATTAAGATCACCAGTAAGATTCACAGAGCAAACTGCAGGGGCCTTCCTTTTCTGCATTATCTCACTTGACTTTTCTGCAGGAATCTTGTATCTAGCTGACCACATTGTCCCCTTTGAAACACCTTGTTGGACTTGTGACACCACACTTACTTAGTTATTTCTCCTCTGCAGTAAATGCTGAAATGCCCCAGGGATCTCCATTTTTCATACACACTTTCTACCTAAGTAACTGCGTACATCTAATAATGCTACATACTAGTTATAGATCAGCACTTCACACGTATGTATTCACAAACTTGACTTTTGCCTAACACTTCCCAAATATATTCAACAACCTATTAGATAGCTCTATGTAGATATCTGAAAGAAATTTAAAACACAACTCTGCTAAACTAAAACCTTGATTTTTTAACCTCTCCAACTACATTGTCTCTCAATTTCTAAAAGTATATTCCATTATTATTCACTAATTTTTTCAAGTAAAAAACTAAAGATTATCTTTGACTTTTTTCTTTCTATCCAATCCCTCATCACACCCATTCCATCAGCAGGCTTGCTTACCTAATACCATATAACATCTCAAACAGAGAATAGACAGTCTAGCTAGGCATGGTGGCTCATGCCTGTAATCTCAGCACTTTGGGAAGTCAAGACGGGCAGATTGCCTGAGGTCAGGAGTTCGAGACCAGCCTGGCCAACATGGCAAAACCCTGTCTCTACTGAAAATACAAAAATTAGCCGGGAGTGGTGGTGTGCACCTGTAATCCCAGCTTTTCGGGAGGCTGAGGCAGGAAAATCACTTGAATCTGGGAGGCGGAGGTTGCAGTGGGATGATATTGTGCCACTGCACTCCAGCTTAGGCAACAGAGTGAAACTGTGCCTAAAAACAAAACAAAACAAAAAAAAGTCTGCACACCCATCCATCCATCCATCCATTTAGCCAGCAAGCCAGCATGTGTTTTGAGGACCTTGATAAAATATACACTGTCTCTGTTTTCTTTTCTAGTCCTTCTTAACTGATTCTTTTAAATGCAATAAAATTAAAGTTTCCAAGAGACAAATATCAGTAGGTTTTTCTACCATCATCTTATTCTCTTCACACTGTACTAATGAATGTATTTGTATCTTGCTTGTAATACAGTGGTTTTCAGTTCTTTATTAGTGAGTTGTCTTTTCTCAAAATATTCCAGTATTCTGAATTTTTCAAGATGAAATGTGAAAAATAAAGCCATCTAATTCTTATTGAAGACATTTGGTTGGGGGAGACATTTTCCTTTCATTTTCTAATACATGCATTTAGAAAACAAGCATATTTTTTAGATACAGGTGTTTTCATAAGAATTTTGCAAATTACATCCTGGTCCTATATATATATATAGGGGGGCTGGGGGAGACTTTGGACATAAAGGGTGATAAATGGAGAGCACTATGGCTTATGTCCCCTTTCTCAAAGGTCTGTAATTAATGCCCTAAAAAAGAGGAGAACAATTAGAAGCCAACTGGGCTTATTGGATCAAGGGTACTCTAAGTCCAGAGGGACATATGGAACTCTTTTGGGGCCACAAAACAATGTCCTAGCAGAGATAAGCCATCAACAATTTTCTTAACTCTACGTCAGATCAGTGGGCACTTCTGATAAATTGAAGGCTCAAGAAAGCCACGAGTGGAAGAGTTCAGTGACTGGCAGAGTGACAGAGTATGCTACAGCAAAAGAAAGCAGAATGAAAGAAAACAAACAAACTTGGCTTAAGTGCATGTGAAACAATCCCAGAAATCACTGAAGAAAATTTGAAGACTGGATCTTTTAGATGGAGAAGACAAGGGTCATCAAAATTCAAATATTAGCCATATAACTACAATTGTGCCTAAACGGTTTTTGCATGGAAAACCATGGATAACCATCATTTTAGATATTTCTGCATTTTCCAAGTTTTTTTATTGATTTTATGATTAGATTTAAGATTTTTGATTGTGTTTTCTGTGAAATCATCTGGTCTTGATTACAATCCCAATTCCATTTTGGGCAATTTATTTAACATCTTTATTCTTCCTTTAAACATCACCCAAACTGGGACAACAGTGAAGTGTAAAAGAGTTAGTATCTATAAAGCACATAGGACAGTGTCTGACATATAGTTAGTCCTACATAGATAATTACCATTATTATATTAATACTTGTTCCAGCTCATAATGTTTACATTGAAAAATAAGCAATGAAACACCCAGGAGAGACTATGGGTCAAATATTTTCTAATAAATCTTTGTAAATGACATTTTTTTCAATTTATAGGTGACTTCCTTTGTTTCCCTAAGACAATTCAATTTCAACTACAAATAATAGCAACTCCTCCTTTTATTTCTTCTTCAGTCATCAGAAATCCTAGAAAAATGTAATCATGTTAATAGTAGATATACTTAACTTTAATGAAATGCTTTTCATGTTTGTTCATTAGGTATAAAATTTGCTTTTGACTTCATGTATGTCTTTTATCATTTCAACGATGTATATTTTTATTTATTTACTTAATTTTTTATGAAACAGTTTTCTAGACCCAGGGCATTAGGCAATGCAGAGCAGTGACTCTGAAAAAAATGAGTTGAAACCCACAATTGTCCCAGCTTATTTCTTTGAAAGAGTTTCTAAGCAGTGGTGGTGTGAGGAGGAATCTAAGAGGAGCTTATCAAACTCCTGGAGTTGAGGAATTGTAGGCGAAAGTCCTAAGAGACCAAGAAAGCTACAGTTTGCACAGTAGAAGTATTTCGAAAGAGAGATATGCTCAGATAAAGAACCCAGTGATCTGTAGAATGGCCCTCTTGATTATTCAGCAGAATACATTTTAATGCACTGCTGTGAAAAAATTCCCCAAGGCCAGGAAAAGAACCACAGGAAAGAATTAGAGGTAACAATGGCCGATGCTTACAGAGACCTTCTTGAAGGGTCTTGTTACCCACAAGCTGGTCTGGACAACCTTACAACTCATGGGCATCGATGCGAGTATATAGTAAACAGGTCTTGCTTCACTCATGGAAATAATTAGCCCCAGGATAAACCCCTCCCAGGTCTTGCCTATCAAATCTTACAAAGTAAGATCCAAAAGAATCAAAATGATTTTAAGTAACTTAAGTATGTCTCAGAACAAAGTTCAAGGATATTTTTAGGAATACAAAATGCCCAGTACCTAATAAGATGTGTACCAGGAACACAAAGCTACAGAAATGTAAGACCCCCTAGTAAGGAGAATAAAGACATCCAAATGAATCCAGAAATGATGCAGATAGTACAATAGCCAGACAAGGACACTAAACATTTGTTTTAATTATACTCCAAATGTTAAAAATGTTAGCTAGAAATATAGAATTCATGAAAAAAGATTTAAATCACACATCTAGAAATGAAAAAATACCATGTTTGAGATGAAAAATACACTGGATGAGATTAAAGCAGATGATTAGACATTGTGGAAGAAAAGATGAGAGGATTGAAGTCACAGCAATAGAAACTATCCTCAAATTAACACATAGAGGAAATGAAAGTACAGCAGCAAATACATGAGGGAGCATCAGTGAACTGTGGACAATGTCAAGTGGCCTTATATACATGTAATCAGACTATGAAGGAGGCAGAGAAAATATCTGAACATGTAATGGCTATTTTAAAATCTAGTTTGATGAAAACTATAAATCTACACATCCTAGAAGCTCAATAGACATCAAAGGCAAGGGGTACTTAAATGAAGCTTTTGTAATATTTAATATTAATACATATGGTTTTTAATTGTTGAATTATAGTTTGATTTTTCACTTCTGCCAATCATATATTTCACATTTTTTCACATGCACTAAGTCTAATTCAAATGGATACCTTTTGTAGTTTCATTATTTTTAAATTTAAAATATTTAATTGACAAATATTGAATATATTCAAAGTGTACAGTGTAATAATATATGTATACATTGTGTAATATTTACCACAATCAGATTAACACACCCATTACCACCCATGCTGTACATTAGATACACAGAACTTGTTAATCTTATGACTGAAAAGATTGTACTTTTGACCAACGTCTCACCATTCCCCTACCCACCAGCCCCTGCCAACCACCATTCTCTCTGCTCCTATGAGTTTGACCTTTTTAGATTCCACATATAAGTGAGATCATAAAGTATTTGTCTTTCTGTGTCTGATTTATTACACTCAGCATAAGATCCTCCAGAATCATCCATGCTGTCACAAGTGTCAGGATTTCCCAATTTTTTTAGCTGAATAATATTTCATTGTATATATGTACAGCATTTTTAAATTCACTCTTCTGTTGTTAGATACTTAGGTTGTTTCCATAGCTTGACTTTTGTGAATAATGCTTCAGCCAACATGGGGGTGCAGATATCTTTTTGGAGATACTGATTTAATATCCTTTGGATATATACCTAGAGGTAAGATTACTGGATTTTTATGGGAGGTTCTATTTTTAATTGTGGGAGGAAGATTCCTACTGTTTTCCATAATAACTGTACCAATTTACATTCCTACCAACAATGTACAAGGGTTTCCTTTTCTCCACACTCTTGCCAACACTGTTATCTCTTGTTTATTTCATAATAGCTATCTTAATAGGTATGAGGTGATATTGCATTGTGATTTTGATTTGCATTTCTCTGATGACTAGTTATGTTGAGAATCTTTTCATTTGCCTCTTGGCCATTCACATGTGTCTTTTGAAAAAAATGTCTATTCAGGTCCTTTGCCCATTTTAAAATCAGGTTTTTGTTTTTGTCATTGACTTACATTAGTGTCTTATATATTGTAGATGTTAACCCCTTATCAAATATATGGTTTGCAAATATTTCCTCCCATTCCGTGTGTTTTCTTTTCATTTTGTTGATTGTTCCTTTGCTGTGAAGAAGCTTTTTAGTTTGATATAGTCTTACTTGTTTATTTTTTTCTTTAGTCACCTGTTCTTTTGGTGTTATATCAAAAAATAATTGCTAAGGCCAGTGTCTAACAGCTTTTCCCTGTGTTTGCTTCTGGAAGTTTTATGATTTCAGAATTTACATTTAAATTTTTAATTCATCTTGAGTTAATTTTTGTGTGTGGTGTAAGATAAGGGTCCAGTGTTATACTTTGGTGTGTAGATATTCAGTTTTTCTAACACCATTGTGTATTCTTGGTATCCTTGTCAAAGATTAGATGATTGTATTATTTCTGTTCTCTCTAATTTGTTCCATTGATCTGTGTAAGTGTTTCTATGTCATTACATACTGCTTTGATTACTATAGCTTTGTAATATAATTTGAAATTAAGAGTATGCTGCCTCTGGCTTTGTTCTTCTTCCTCAAAGTTGCTTTTATTGTTTCATGTTTATAAACATAATGGATGACTGATAAGTATGTCCTCATGAAGACAACACACTTAGCCTGTTGGTTACTGGATAACAGAAATTTCTGCTATCCGTTAAGTGTGTTGTCTTAGCCCGTCATGCAGACACATATACACACACACACACACACATATATACACACACATATATATATACATACATACACACATACACATGTGTATGTAAATATATATATATTTGCTCCTCTTTTAGCCTCTTATTAGGTAGAAAATACAAATTTAGCCAAACCATGTAAAAGTTAAAAAGTAAAAGTTAAAAAGTAAAAAGTTAAAAAGTAAGTAGAAAGTTAAAAAGTTAAAAGTAAAAACTTAAAAAGTAAAAAGTAAAAGTTAAAAAGCCAGAAGTTAAAAAGTAGCTTAGCATCTGCTATATAACAGGATGTAAATAAAAGTTGAATTTTAAAAATCCACCAAATAACAAATACTATTTTAAATTATAAAAAGTAGAACCTGTACCTTTTTCAGTAGGGTAATCTCCACTGCTATCAGCTTATTGTGAACAAATACTTTGTAATGAACACATCAGAAAGATTGATTATGGGAAGTAATATTTAAGATTTCTGAAATTGATAAATCTGTTTTTTAACCTATTTTTTAAACCCTGGCTTTTTCATTAGAGAAACTCTAACAGACTTTTGTTGCTGTTGTTATTTAAACTCTGTGTCTTATTGGAAACATTATTAATTTTTAAAAAACAATGTGACTGTATTTTGAATAGAATAATCACTAAAAGTAATCAGTGACTAATTTATGGACTACTTTAAATAAAGCTTTTGTAATGTTTAATATTAATACACATGGTCTTTAATTGTTGAATTATAGTTTGATTTTTCACCACTTCTGCCAGTCATATATTTCACATTTTATTCAATTGGATTCCTTTAGTAGTTTCATTATTTTTAATTTAAAATATTTAATAGCTTTTTGTGGTTGTTATATATTATTATTATTTAAAAATCAAACCAAAACTCATATCCTTCTCACCCAAAAAATGTATGTGAGGGAGCTTCAAGCTAAGAGTGAGATTCAAATTAGTATTTTTCTAGATTTCTGGGGGAAAACAACAGTATATAAAGACCTATAGTTGCTAAGTTATGCAACTTTATGATTCACTTTTCTCTGTTGACTCTCAAACTTTTATAACTATATTTATATATTCTTATTCAGGCTTTAATCCACCTGGTGAATCTTTTTTTTAAATTTTTTTATTTTTTGGGACGGGGTTTTGTTCTGTCGCCCAACCTGGGGTGCAGTGGTAGTGAAACGAGAAAAGTTCCCTTGTCCCCTTCGCAGGGCATGCGATGTGGGTGTGGCTTGCTTCTTCAGTGCCCTGCTGCTCAAACGTCTAGGGGAAGCATACAGACTAGCAGGCTGTGGGGCTCCAACCCCGTGACAGTGTCTAGTGGTGAGTGTTTATAGCTCCTGAAGCCCCAGTTGGCATGTGTTTCAGGGTGCTCTTTAGTTTTGCTCTTTTAATTCTGCCGTCTATAGGTAGCTTGTCTTAACCAGCTCAGTTAGACCCTCCACCTTGTCGCAACAACAGAGAGCTTTCTGTATTCCAGGTTCTTGCCATGATGTACCAGAGGAATCAAATCACATGTGGGCTGGGAGAATGAGTGCAAGGTTTTATTGAGTGGAGGTAGCGCTCAGCAGATGGGGGAAGTCAGAAGGGGATGGAGTGGGAAGGTTTTCCTCTGGAGTTGAACCTCCCAAGCAGCCTGGGCTGTCCTCCGACTGCCCCAGCCAGACTCCACATTCTTCTGCTTCTGCTGGTTGGTAGCCTGCCAGTGTGCCGGTACCTGCCAGTTAGTTCCTCTCTATGTCCAGCCACCTGAGTGTTCTTCTCCTGATGTGCTCCTCTCCATGTCCGGCCGCTTGTGTGACTGCCTATTAGGGTCTTGGGTGTTTTTATAGGCAAAGGATGGGGGCGTGGAAGACCACAGTGGTCTTGGGAAATGCAACATTTGCGTATGAAATGCCTGTTCTCACCGAGGTCCGTGGGGGTGGAGCCCCAGCCAGGGACCACACCCTCCTCTCCCTAGCATTTCCCTTCCCCACTTCCATATCATTTAAAGGGACCACACTCTTCCCTTCTCAGCACTTCTCTTCTGTATCAATACTCTCACAGATCACTGTAGCCTCGACCTCCCAGGACAAAGTGATCCTCTAACCTCAGTCTCCCAAGTACCTGGGACCATAGGCACAAGCTATGATGCCTGGCTAATAAAAAAAAAAAAAAATGTAGAAATGAGGTCTCCTTATGTTGTCAGACTGATCTTGAACTCCTGGGTTCAAGCAATCCTCCCACCTTGGCCTCTCAAAATGCTGGGATTACGGGCATGAGCCACTGCCCCAGCCTACCTGGTGAATCTTGATTCTTTTTTCAAGACTCAAAATTAGTTCCTCAGCGAAGATTATCCTTTAAACTCAGAGTTAAGCGATACCTCTTGTGTATTGCACAGCACTGTGTGCTCTGCAGCTTCCATTATGAATCCTATGTGTTATGTTAAACTATGAGGTCTTTGAGGGAGGGTCATAGCGGGGTCTCTTATACGATAATTGATACAGTCTCTGGCATAAGGATAAATACTTTGTAAATGCTTTTTGAATAGTCATTTTTAAAGAAATTGACATGGAAATATCACAACATTTATTATCATGTAGTTTTAAAAGAAGCTAAATCTGTTATTTTGCTTAATTCTTTACTCAATTTCTATCATTGTTTTCATTATTCCAATGACGGTGCAGGAAAGCAGACAACGTGTTTCTTTCTAAAACTGTTTTATAAATAGAATAAAAGTACTAGATATTTACTAGTACTTTTTACACTGGTTGAAATGACCCAATTTTTTTTCATCTTTCCTCAAAATACATATTTTTTCACAATTCAAATAATATTTGTAGATAAAAATTAATTTCTATATTGTAAATAAAGTGTTTTAAATCATACAATGCTATGCAGAGATGAGACAGTAATAGGAATACTTCAAATATAATTTCAGTCTTTACATAGGTTTTAAATATGAGTTCTACATGGTAAATTGTATAAACATGATATATTTGCCATCTACATACCAGTTTTTAAAAAGTTTGCTGCCTGAAAAACAACTGAATATCATTAGAAGGTTATCAGAAATAGGAGTTACAAAAAAATATGGTCCTCTGAATAAAGATATACAAAGATGGAGAAGACAAATATGGTCCATAATGGATTTTAATAAATCTTAGGATCCTGAGAAGTAGGAATGGGCAGTGAGAAATTCAAAGAACTTGGAGTCAGGAAAACTTATCCTCTGGGTCTCACTTCAAACAGGCACTGAATAAGACACCAAAAACATAAAAGCACCAGGACCAAAGGAATAGTAATTTTCACATCAAGTTTTTTTTTTAATTAGATATTTCTTTTTCAGATTATACCATATACCCCCCTTTTTTTTGCTAAAATACAGTTACTTTGCAACAAACTTACTCTGAATGAGTTTTCAAAAAGTCTTTCAAGTGTGATAAATTATAATTACAGTGAGTATGACCTGCCCAGTCATTCTTGCATGTAATTTGCTCATATACTCTGGGAGTAGGAAATGATTGAGGGTGTGAAATATTAACAGGCCTTATTATGAGAGGGGAGCCTTTATGTTTGCATTTCTTAAAACTGCAGTGTGGAAGTCCTCTATTGTTTATTTATTCTTATGTTTAACTATTTCAATTTTGCCACTAACTTCAGGAAACTCATGTATGTGTTAGTCATCAGCCAGCAAGAATAATTGTCAATTTGTAAGTCTTAATTATATTTCTATCATAAATGATATGCTTTTGTAGCCTGAGTTGTGAACTTAAACCCTAACAGTTGCAGTGTGAAGAGCTTATTTCTGTTTTATAGTGTCATGAGGTTGTTAGGAAGATTGAGGAAGATATGGCATGTGAAAGTGCTTTGCAATTTTTAGGAATGATCCAAATGTAAAATATTAATTTTATTTATTAGAGTACCTCGTGTGTGTTGGGCACTGATAAACCTTATAATCAGCAAGATTTAAATTGACACTAGGAATTTCCAAATGGCATTATAGGTTTTTTATTTTAACCATTCAACCGTGATTACACACTTTAGGAATGGAAAAGCTGTTTTCATTCACTGATGGAAATTCATTAATTTAGTGAAGGAAAAAATGTAAATCCATATTTTATTATTTGCTGTTATCCAATTGAGGTATTAGTCTCTCTTTGGTCTTTAGCCACAGTGTATTTTCAATGTTATATTTGATCTAGCTCACGTGGATTGTGGAAATAAGTAATAATAATAAATTTTTGTATTGATAAATAGACTATGAGTCATTTTAATATCAATAGTGAATGTGTATAGTTTATTTTTATGGCCTGGCTCCAGGTCATTACACAGAGATTCACACAAATACATTTCTCTATTGGTACCTTTCTTTGTTACTGGTTTTTTGTTTGTTTGTTTGTTTGTTTGTTTTTGCTACTACCTCCCTTTGTTACCACCTTTCTTTATTAGTCCTTCCTTTGGCAAGTTCACTGGATAATTATGTGATAGTGTCAATATGTCATACATTAGAGAGACTTGATTGAGTACTTTGTAACCAAAAGATAGTGTACCATTCATCGTTCTACTTGCCTGGTTTCCAGAATGGCTTTATTCTCTGATTCCAATTGCCAAAACTATCTTCAACCATGCACTGCAATTTTTATATCTAAAGAAACAGCACAATAGAAAGCAGTGAGAAATTTGGTTAATCTGAGTTTTCTCTCGTGCATGTTCTATCCCTTCCTCTCTCTTTTTTCAAATGCCATTCAGTTAGAAATTGTTGTCTTTTCACACAACCCCAAATAGCCTCACTCCAATGCAATATTTGCTGATAGAGGGCAACTACATAGACCAAGAGGAGGGAAATTGTTTGTGTAAGTGCTTTTGTTCCCAGGAATCCATGATATTAAAAGAGAATTTTTTTCCATGTGAATTTTTATAGACATGAATTTGAGGGGCAGGTCCTAATTAAAGCAGGCTCTACTGAAGTTGATGGTTTTGTAACCCTGGTACTGTCCTTTGGCTGAGACAATGCTCCCAGGACCAATGCCTGGGAGCTGAGCCCTTTCAGCTCACAATGATGCTGACTACTTTCAAGTCGGCCTGTGTCTCCCCCTTCTGGCTCTGGACTGGGTGGTCATTTCACAGTCTTTGCCCAGAGTTACCTTGTCAACTCTGTAAATAACTTCTTTGATTACTTACAAATCCTTAAGCCAGGATTTGAGTTCTGTCTATGCCACATAGGAACTGGCGGCAGCTGGGAAGAGCCACACTTCAGGAGCTTCCTGGTCTCATTGTGCCCTCCAGCACATAATGATTGATGTATCTGTGCTCGGGTTGTTACAGAACAGTCCCACTTTCCAGAGGGAGAAGAGAGAACTGGATGGAGTAAGAGCCTCCACTGTCCTTGGTGTTAGCTTTACTTATGTAACTCATCTCCTCTGCTCTAGACCAAAGCCTGGAATGGGGAATATTAACATAAGAGCACAATCCTTTTGAGCTCCTTTTCAAACTCTTGATTTTCTTTGCTTGATTGGAGACTGTAGCTTTTTATTTTTCCCATCCTTCATTATTATGCCTTTCTTCTTCCTGACTCCATCAAAACCTTAACGACAGAAAGAAATAACGTGTTATTTCAGGTGAACTCTATCAACTTATTTCTCCAAGCTAAATTGTTAAATTGCTGAAGGGTCGGAGAGCTTGCAGTAGGAATTTAAAACAAAACAAAACACCACGAAATGACACTCAAACAGTAGAGCTTGAAGGTGTATTTATTTGGGGGTGTGGAGGATAAACCAGAAGGGGTCTCATATTCAAAAAAGCAAAAGAGAAAATGAAAAATAATCTTAAAATCATTTTTGAAGGTATTGTTTTTATCCCCTGCTAGAATGTTAAATGAAAACATCATAATAGCGAAGTTTTTTTTTTTATAGTGGCTTCTCATAAAAAATACTCAGAAAGTATTTATTTTGTGAATGAATGATATGTAATACATATTAAAATGTTAACACCACTATTAATTTTTAGATTTCCTACACTGTATTAAGAGAACATGAACTGTATTATTCTTCTTTGTAAAATATATGGATGTCTTCTTTATGCTTAAGTATAAGAAAATACTTATGATTATTCCATGATGCTAACAAAAAGACACATTCTCTGTTAAGTCTCTGATCATTCAGCCTTATTTATTATATTATTTCTTTTTTTCTTTTTTTGGTTATTTATCTCTTTCTGCCTGTTTGGGTGAAGATTGAAATATATTAGACTCTCATTATTACAGTAATTTTTCTACTGCTTTTAATTCTTCCTCTGCTTTTCTTTTTCCTTCTTTCTTCTCCTCTTTCTTTTCCTTCTTTTCCCTTTCTTTCCTTTTTATTTCCTCTATCTTCCTTGTTCTTTTCTTTGTTTTCCTTTTCATTCTATTTACCCCTTTTATCCTCATTATTTTGTATGGTATCACAGTCTGTTCCATGGTATTTGGTGCATGGTATTTGATTTTGATTATAAACTTTATTGACAAAACAATCATATTTATATATTTACTTCTTTGTTCTAATTGAATTGTAATTTTACAGAGTAAAATTTTTTCCTTTTCTTTTTATTGCGTGTGCATTATGTATTATGTGTATATGTATATTTGACTTATTGAAATAATGTGAACTATTTATTTTTAGGTGTATCACATGTAGAAAGATTTTAGTTGCATTTTTAAAAGTCAACGTGAATCTTCATCTTTTATTGAGGGAAATGAACACACTTATAATTACTGTCCATATCAGGCACGTATTTTATTTGTTCTCTTGGCTTATGCTTTCATTTTTTAAATGACAAATAAAAAATCTGTATATATTTATGGTGTACAACATTATGTTTTCATATATGTAAACATTGTGGAATGGCTAAATCAAGCTAATCAACATATGCATTACCTCATTTATTATTGTGGTGAGAATATTTAAAATCTACTCTCTTAGCAATTTTCAATTATACAATATATTGTTATTAACTATAGTCACCACAATGTACAATAGATCTATTGGATGTATTCCTCTTGTATAGCTGAAGGTTTGTATTCTTTGACCGACATCTCCCTAATCCCCCAATCCCCAGCCTTTATTCTCTAGTGCCCTTCATTTTCTGTTTCTATAAATTTGACTATTTTAGATTGAATAGATGAGATTATGTGGCATTTGCCTTTCCATTTCTAGTTCATGTCACTTAATATAAGTTGCATTGTTTTTATGCCTTCTTCAGCATTTCTTGTAGTACAGGACTTCTGTAATGAATTTTTTCAGGTTTTTTATATCTTAAAGTCCTTATTTCACCTTTAAAAAAATTATCTGGGTATAGAATTCACCCAGACAGGTTTCAGTTTTCTTTCTGTATTAATAGTGCTGCTCCACGTCTTCTCACTCCCATTCTTTCTGATAAATAATCTGCATCACCTTTTTGTTTCTTATCTTCATTAAAGACTTGGATTATGGATCTATGAAGCCATCTAAACGTGTCATATAACTCACTGATGCTCTGCTAATTTTTTTAAAAATTAATTTTTCTCCATATTTTATTTTGGGTAGTTTCTGTTTTTGTCTTCTTTACATTAGCTAGCTTTTCCTTTTGCAATATCATGATGTTGTTAGTTCCGTCTACTGTATTTTTGATTCCTCATACTGTATGGTAGTTTTCATCTCTAAAAGTTCCTTTTTAGCATATATATATATGTTATATATGTCTCTCTATATATATGCGTCTCTAAAAGCTCCTTTTTAGCATATATATATATACACACACACACACACACACACACACACACACACACATCTTTTGGTCTCTACTTAACTTTTTGAACAAATGGAATGTGGTTATAACTTTTAAAATATCCTCATCTGCTAATTTGAACACCTGTGTCATTTCTGGCTTATTCTCAATTGATTGATTTTTGTTTGTCATTGTGAGCTGTATTTTCTTGCTTGCTTTCATGACAAAATCTTTTATTTGAGTAGTAGACATGTGAATTTCACCTTCTTGGGTAGCTTATATTTTTGTATTCCTGTAAATGTTCTAGAGCTCTGTTCTTAAGCGCAATTAAATTACCTAAAAAGATTTTAATCTTTTTAGATCTTGCTTTTAATTTTAGGTAGGACCAGAGCAATGTTATCCTAGGGCTAATCCTCACCTCTGAGACCTTTCTAAGTACACTATCAAATATCCTGTAAATCTGAACTTTTCCAGATTGACTGGTAAGAGACTGAATTCCTGGCCAGTTACTGTTTCCTCTAATTATTTCAGGTAGTTTTTCTCCAGTTTTTGTTGTTTTCGCTTGTTTATGCTGATCAGTGCCCGGTTCAGTACTTGAGAGGAACACATCCCAGGTCCCCAGAGTTGTCTGCGTGTGTGGAGTTCCCTTTTTCAGTTCTTTATCTTGTGACCTTGACCTGCTTTGGTGTCCTGGGACTCTCAGTTCTGTCTCCCCAATTTAGGGAATCTGCTGGGCTCTGCTTAGGTTCCCCCTTGTTGGGCTGTAGTGTGAGAACTTTCTTAGGACACTAAGCCAAGCGATGGTAGTACTCATCTTTCTCTGAGAGCGCCCCATCTTTCAGAGATCACTCCCATTCATTCCTAATGTAATGGGGCTTGCAAACCATTGTGTATGTACTGTTTGGCTTTTTATTATTGTTGTACTTTCATGTCAGAAGGTAAATTGGGTTCCTTTTGCTTCATCTTAGCCAGAAGCCTTCTTCATTTTTCTTACTTTTTTAAAAAAATTTGGGCTTTATATCGTCTTTGCATTTTGTAAAATTAAATTTGATTGTATATAATTCTGTTATACTTTTATGTATGCTGTTATACTTTTAGGTATGCTTCTGCTTGATTTTAGTGTTTGAAATTCTATTTTAAATATTAGTTTTCCTTTTCATTTACTTATATTTTAAAATGAATTTTGTATTTCAGTTTTCATATCCTCTTCTGTTCAGTTACTTCTTTATCAATATACTTGTATATTATCTTCACTAGCCGTGTCATATAATCTGTACATTCTCAAAAATTTTCAAGACCACAACTCAGTTTTGAAATCAGTCTATTCAAGACTTCTGATGTTTATAACACATCTTTTCTGGTGGGGGGGCAAATGGTGAAGTTTACTTTTTTCTTTTGGTTTACCTGTATTTTCAGAATTTTTTTTCATTGAATTTACACTTTTATTGCATAAAAGTTTATTTTGCAAGAAAAATGCTTTTCTATTCTGTCTGGATTATTCATTTTTAAAGCAGACCTTATTGCTATGCTGCTGTATTTCTGTTTACTTCTCCTTGTCCTTGAAAGGCAAGAGATTTATTGAAGCCAAATATACCCTCCCCTCAAATGAGAGGTGAGCAATGTTCTTGGATCCTCCCAGTCCCCTTCTATATGGCATTCTAAAACAAAATCTTCCTTTTTTATGTTAAACTGGAGGACTTTTCATTGTAAATTTGTGTTACCATTAAAAAAATAAAAAAACCTTGGATCCACAGGAGAGGAGCAAGGTCCTGTTGGAGGAGCTTTATTCCTTCATCCCATAATGTGTGTGTGGAGATAGCTCTTCTCCTAGGGATCAGGTTTCTAAATCCAGTTGTCTTGCTCTCACATCAGTTTGCTATTGCATGAACAGCTCTTTTGATACTGTGGCCCAACAGCCTCAGTGCAACCTCCACGGCACCAGGGAGAAGTCCCCTGGCACTGCTATCTTTCCGCTTAGTACACGTATCTTTTTAAATGCTTCAGTGAACATCTTTATCTTTCCCTTTGTATTGATTCCAGGAGCATTATTACTTCCTGGGAGTGGTAGGCACATTTAATAAATATTTTCAAATTGGCCAGGCATGGTGGCTCACGCCTGTAATTCCAACATTTTGGGAGGCCGAGGTGGGTGTATCACCTGAGGTCAGGGTTCAAGACCAGCCTGGCCAACATGGAGAAACCCTGTTTTTACTGAAAATACAAAATTAGTCAGGCATGGTGGCGTGCACTTATAATCCCAGCTACTCTGGGGGCTGAGGCACAAAAATCTCTTAGAGCCTGGGAGGTGGAGCTTGCAGTGAGCCGAGATCACGCCACTGCACTGCAGCCTGGATGACAGAGCGAGACTCTGTCTCAAAAAACAAACAAACAAACAAAACAAAACAAAAAAGAAGAAAAAGAAATATTTTTAAATTACTTGCTTTCTAAAAAAAAAAAAAAATGCTGGACTCCTTTTACTCTTGCCATTTTAATGTGGGGAAAAGCTATACCATTACTATACCAGTTTCTTAGGTAAACATTTTTCTTATTTTAATTTGCTTTATTTTGTTTACTAGTAAGGATAAATTTTCTTCGTGTGTGTGTACTTGTGCCATTTGGAGTAAATTACATATTCAGATCTGTTAGCCATTTTTCTCTAGGATTTTAAATTATTCTGTGAAAATTTCTGTGTTGCCCCTTACACATTAAGGTTATTAACCTTTTTATATACATTCCAGACTTTTCTTTATTGTTTACAAATACACTGAGTTTTTATTATTGTTTTCTCTCTTGCTACACACACACACACACGCATGCATGCAGACCATTATGCTATAACATTTTTAATTTAATCAAATTGATAAATATTTCACTTTTTAATTACTTCCTTTTATTTAACTGGAAGACTTCTTCATGGCGAAATGGGATAACTAAGTATAAATAAATCTATCTTCTTGCTTCTCTTAGTTGAATATTTGTTAACTGAATGAACAGATAAATACAGATAAAATTATAGTTTCCCTCCCACCTATCCACCCACCCTGCATCACTTTAACCGCTTCCGAGGTCTCATGTTGTTAACATTATTAATATTTTATGCCTCAAGAAACAATGCTCACTCTTTTTAACGGCCAACATTACACCATTTTGCAGATCTGTTCAACGCCATTTCTGCTATCTCTATAGATGGAGAAGGGTTAGTAAGATTGATTGCCCAGGAGAAAGTGAAATGTAAGGTTACCCAAACTGAGGTATTCAATACATTATCCCAAAACTTAGTGATGTGAACCATCCACTTATTATGCCTTTTGATTCTGTGGGTGAGGAATATTGACACGACACAACAGGGAAGCTATGCCTTTGTTCTGCCATTTTTGGAGTCTAGTTGGACTCAGAGCCTAGGGCTAGAGTTATCTGAAGGCATGCCCACACACATAGCTGGTGATTGAGGCTGATTGTCAACTGAGTCCTAAGCTGAAGATGTCAGTTGGAACACTTATCTGCTGCCTCTTCTTGTTGCCTGAGCTTCCACTTGCTATCATGGTGTGATCCAATAATAAATGTCCTGAAAGAAAACTGAATTTCTTTTCATGACCTACCCTTGGGAGACACATATCATCATTTCTGCTACATTCTATTTGTTAAAAATTAGTCATTAAATTTGGCCCCTATCCAAAGAGAGGGAACAAAGACCTATGCTTCTTAGTGGAAGAATGTCAATGTCACTGAAAATCTATCTCCAGTTTCTTTTCCTGTTAAACTTTCTGTCTCACTTGCTTCTCACTTTCAGTGGCTCCTCTTTTCTTCATGCCAATTAAGATGTAAAATGTCGATCCTTTTCTTTGATTTTCCTAAAAGAAACTCCCACCAGATATTTATATATGTAGTTGATTTTACTGGGGATTTGGTGTTTGTGTAGAAGGGGTCAAGGTTGGTAGCGGTAGAGGGAAGAACATAATAGCCACTATGAAGAAAATCATTAAAAATTTGAATATAAAAAACTCTGCTATTAAAGACCCCTTGGAATGTTCCTGTCACCAAGAACATCTGACTGATCTGTATTTCTTTATTGGCATTCACCTCTATCATGTGACGTGATTTTCCTCTACTCTATCACTTCCCCTCTTCTCTTTTTCTGCTCTTTTACATGCCCATTTTCTACTGGTGCCATTACTATAGATATTTAGTTATTTTATTTCATCACCAGCTTCCAGCAAGGGGAAACCATATGTAGCACCTGAGCTCCAGGTCAATTATGGGCAATTCTACAAGGGCAGAAGCTGCATTCATTTGTTATTTTAAAAACAAATTTGCCTCACCAAAAAAACTATTACATGGGTAAACAAATAAGTAAACATAGAATTTTTTTCAAACATGTTGATAATATTCTTTTTAGCATCAAAAATACCCTTTATTGCAAAGACACTACATTTGTGATAGCTTGAGTCTGGGTGCAGAGGCCCACGCCTGTAATCCCAGCACTTTGGAAGGCCAAGGCGGATGGATCACTTGAGGTCAGGAGTTTGAGACCAGCCTGGCCAACATAGCAAAACCCTGTTTCTACTAAAAATAAAAAATAAAATAAAAATAAAGATAAAAAAAAAGAAAAGAAAAAGAAAATTAACTGGGCATGGTGACACGTGCCTATAGTTCCAGCTACTTGGGAGGCTGAGGTGGGAGAATCAATTGAACTCAGGTGGCGGAGGCTGCAGTGAGCAGAGATCACACCACCACTGCATTCCAGCCTGGGTGACAGAGGAAGACTCTGTCTCAAAAAGTTAAATAAAATAAAAATAATAATATGTGATAGTTTGGGAGAAGAGCTTGACCTTGACTTTCTTCTTATTTTTATCCTTTCTTCTTCTGGATCTTGACAATTTTACCCTAAAAATGTGTCAACCCAAGGTGAGTGCTTAAGATTTGTGAAAGTTTTACATTTTCACATGAAGTGTGAATTAATTGTTTTATGTGTAAAGGAGATTTATGAGAGTTGAGATCAAGTGTTTAAAACAGCTGTTTTCAAAGTGATATACTCCAAAGGAAATATTTGTTTAGCATTCAGGGCACCTCAATTCATTCTAGAACAATAAGGGAAAACATAATTGAGTCCTTTCCAAATTTTCAGTGTTCTATGACTTGAATCTAGGATAACATTTTGCATTTTTAGTCTTCATAGACATGAGAAGTTGTAATGTGCCTGAAAGGTATTGAGTTAGGAAGATTATATTTAACATAAAATATTCTACACCATCAACACACAAGAGGTTTTCTTTTAGTTGAGAAATTAGTTTTCAAAACCATCGACTTGGTAGTAAAGGCCACCTTTGCAAGAGTGGGTTATAATAAGAAAAGTCATGCCTTTAATTTCTTCTCACTGGGAAGACAGTGCTTGAATCAGTGGTGAACAATCTAAGGCAATTTCCAGTGCTTATAAATGGTAAATTGTGTGGTACACATTATAAGTACTATGGGTTTTGAGAAGAGGAAGTCAATGAAAAATAATGAGTTAGGCTAAGCTTCATGGAACACATAGGAGAATCCTATAGGTAGAATTTGGATGGAATCTTTGTAACTGACTAATAATATGTCATAAGGGTTTCTGGTCATTTTAGAGTAGCAGTAGATTTACTGTTAAGGAGGTGAAAACATCAGGGGTTCACTTGTCTTGGCCCTCTGAGTGCAAGAATTTATACAGTATCCTAGGTGGGGAGGAGAAGAGAGGTAAGCAAGCCCAAGGCTTATCTAATTAAGTGCTTCTGGCAGGTTACCTAAAGAGGTATCAAAAGCCTCCGTTTGTTTACTATGATTTCTTTTTTCATTCAAAGTAAATATTCATTTTCCTATCTATTTCTGTATCTGTGATTTTATGCTCTTTTCTTTAAAAGATTCCTCAATTTATATAACTCAGACACCATAAAACCTAGGTCCACCCCTGTTTGGAAGATAATCATGGAATCTGCAAGCTTGAGGTTAATTTAGTGCAGTTCTCTTTGATCACAAAGAGGCAGCTGATTCACAGCTTGTTAGTAGCAGAACTAAGAACAAAACCGGGAAGCTCTGTCCTTTACACAGCAGGTCTTGTATAGGAATCACCTTTAGTGGCTCTTCATTTGGTTTCCCAAAGTTATCCAAATCTAATCTAATAAAATAGGACAACAAATTATGTCATTGATAAAGTTAAATGCTTAAAATCTGCTGTATAAAATGGCTGTGGCAGCATCTACCTTTCTTCTGCAGATATTATAGTTTCTTAATTACTACACAGCTGAAATGCCTAGTGTTTAGAAATTGGAATGAGTTCATATGAGCACTTACATTATCAGGAAATATAAATAGCTCATTTATTCATGGTAGCATTACTGTGTTCCTAATATAGTTTTTATTGATGGACATTTGAACTGTATCAATCCACTTAAAATTCAGAATGGTTCTTTTGTGCATGGCTTTATGGCAAAAGCAGTATAATTTAATTTAATATAATCTTTTAAAAACAATGATGTTTGTTTCATAAATGAATATTTTATATGTTGTGTTTAATTAAAATAAAACTATGCTACTGATCTAGAAAACACAAAACAGACTTGAGTTCATATTTATGAAGTGTAGCAATATTGGCAAGGCACAACTTATCTTGTTTATGAGACATGCTTGCTATTACTTGTACAGATTGCAGTCATTTTATTGCTGAGCTTTACATGGTTTACAACCCAACAAATGCAATGAAACTATCATGAGGAAAATAAGCCTATAAAATTTTTTTTAAAAAAAGAAGGTGGCACTCACAGATTAAAATGCAGTTTTTGCTGAAACACTGGTAGTTTTTGAACTATTACATCCTTTAAGGCAGTAGGTTTTCTGGATATATCTCTAAATGGAAGGGAAAAGGCTGAGATAAGACACCAGGCTATTTTTAGTGCTTCTGCTTTGAGCGTAATTCCCTGGAGACCTTCTTGCTTTTGCTTTTACTCTATTGAGAGGTTCCAGAATTCCAGGTAGACATAGAAATGTTTTTGACAAAGAAACTAATTGTAAATGAGGAAATGGCATTTACCTGACAAAGGAAAGGGATGTGGATGAAAACATTTCTGTCTCCTAATTTAAAGTGAGTAAAGTACATACTGACTTGGTTTATATTTCTGTAAATTGTTGACATGGAACAGGAGTGAGAAATTGTTGTAAGGGTATCTGCAGGCTGTGGTGGTCTAGGTACGGCTTACATCCCATCTGTTATCATGTACAGACTCATTTCATGGGTTTTTGTCTCCTCTAATCCCCTTCTCCAGGGATTATGGATGCAGCCTACCTCTGGACTCAGGCCCACTGCAATTTTTCCTGTTTTTCTGGTTGCTCATTGCTCAACCAACCAATACTTAAAGTGTTCTTTCTTTGTGAGATAATCACAGTGGGAAGTCAGCAATGTGGTCTCACTGCCATTAGAAGTCATGCCTCATGAACCTGGGTATCTACATAGCAGGACCTACCCACTTCAACAAGCCTCAGTACCCCAGCACCCCGTTAGGTTAATGCCGGGCCAGGATGTCACTGTGCTTGACTCTGGGACTCTACCATACTGCCTTGCTACTTAAAAAAACTGGCCCTTTTCTTATTACTGTTTCATTCCCATACCTGTTCTACTTCCCCAACTCATTCACTGCCTGCTAGAGGCTGGTGTCTTGCCTTGAATGGATGATTTTTTCCTGTATTGTGCTATAACTATCACCTTCCAGACTTTAAATATCTCCTATTTCAGTGTCCCATCTATTAGATTTTGTTTTGGTCCCTCCTTTCCCACTTCACCCCTGACTTCTATATAGAGTCAATGATACATTTAGCTATACTTGAAATTGTATAGTGTACATGCTGGAAATTGACCATTACACCACCAAGCTATGCTCAGAGGGGTAAGCCCTGTGCCTAGATTTGTTTCTCCATACCCATAACCAATAGTCAACTTCAGCCACCTATCTGCAGCATTTGTAAGTTTGAGGCCTCAGCAGTTCTCTTATTAAAATGGCCTGAATTGAAATTGCTCATGACTTCACCAGATGGTTTTCTTTTCCTGTGTACACTAAAAGAAGTCCACATAGGCACTCTGCAGGCAAAATTCAATTTTAGTTATTTTGTTAATAGATAATACATGTACATGGTATGATATTCAAAATTTCCGCAATAGAAGTTAGTGGTTTTTATCTGTGACACCTCCCACCTCACTTCCACTCATTCGATTTACTTACTAGATATAACCATGGTTAATAGTACTTTACCATCCTTTCTGAGATAACATATGCATATGTAGTATATACAAACATATGTGCATATGGTGAGTGTATGTGTCTATTTATATGTGTATTATATATATGAAATTACATACACATGCACACATATTTTACTGAAATGGGAGCACACTAGTAGACTATTCTGTACTTCTCTTTTTTTAACATTACACCTTGAAAATCATTCTATGTTATATATAAAGAGCTGTCTCATTCTTTTAATAGCTTTGCAATATTCTGTTGTAGGACTGTTTTCTACTGATAGATATTTAGAGTTTTTCCAATATTTTATAATACAAAGTTACAATGAGTATTTGTCATTTTGGAATATGCTGGGATATATGTATTAATACGAAAATTATGTGAAAGTGCTGGGTTGATGGTTCTATGTACTTATAATTTTGATAGATATTGCTAATTTGCCTCAACTGAAGTGGTACTATTTTACCGCTAGAAATTCTTGAGGGTGTCAGTGTATCCTAAGGAGCATGGCAGAAAACAGATGCATGAATTGGGCAATATGAAGAAGACTAAGTAAAGGAATTATTTACAAAGTATGGGCAGGATACAGAAACCCCAAGGCTTTCCGTGGAATATATAGAGAGGTGGGGGTGAGGGGTTGAGGTTACCACTAGGGGACCTGAGGGTGCAAGAGAAGGAAACAGTCACTGGGAACTGAAGGCAGAGAGGGTTGTGTTCAGAGGGCCACCTTAAAGGGGCTGTGAATTGGGGACATGGAGGCAGCCAGTCAGAAGCAAATCCTCAGAAAGGAAGCCTAGGGAGTAAATAATTTCAACTACACTCTCCTTCCTCATTCTGATGCCTTGCTGATACCATCCATTGCCCAAACTTGACAGATGGCCAGAGAGTAAACCAGACCCTTAATGTAATCCCCACAGGTCAGCCACCTGAATTACAGAGCAGGGTGGAGAAATGGGACTAGAAGTACAAACAGGACATCTCCAGCTCAGTTGACCTCTTCACACTGTCACCGACACACAGGTCTACACTATTATTCATACTATGAACCTGAGAGGTGAGATATTATGTATACATTTCTCTTAATATGAGTGGGCAGCGAATCTCGTGAAATAAGAGATAATTTCTTATCTTTTTTCTTTTTCTGGGTAGTATCTATTTCTAACCTTCCTCTTTTACATTTATATGTATTTTACTTTTTATTTTTGAAATGATTTTAAATTTCAGAAGTTGCAAAACCAGTATGAAAAATAGTCAGAGTTCCTGTGTAGCTTTTATCCATATATGCAAATTGTTAACATTTTGGCATACTTGCCTTATCATTTCTGTTTCCTTTCTCTCTCACTTTCTCTCTCTTCTTATCTGTATGTGTAATTATATATCAGTTGGTCAATCTAGTATGTGTGTACATATATACAAACATATCACTTGATGTGGTGAACCACTTTAGAATGGTTGCAAACATGATACCCTTTAAGTGAGTATTTTCTGAAACAAGGCATTTTTTCCCACTTAGCTGTGAGTACAAAAATCAGGAAATCAATATTATTCCATCATTACCATCTAATACTCAGACTCTATTCAAATTTGTCCTGTTGTCAACATAGGGTTATTCTTGTATTTGAATGTTGTTTCTCTTTAGTGTCCTTCAATCTAGTATAGTTCTTCAGTCTTTTCTTGTCTTTCATGATTGTATTAGTCAGGGTTCTCTAGAGAAACAGAACGAGTAGGATACTTATAGAGGTGTTTCTCTGACATTACAACTTTGGTTCCAGACCACCACAGTAAAGTAAATACTGCAATAAAGCGAGTCACACTTTTTTTTTTTCTTTCAGTGCACATAAAAGTTATATTTACACTTTGCTGTGGTGTATTGTGTGCAGTAGCATTAGGTCTACAAAAACAATGTGCATACCTTAATTAAAACATGCTTTATTACTAAAAAACGCCAGCAATAATCGAGGCTTCAGTCAGTTGTAATCTTTTGCTTGTGGAGGGTCTTACCTCAATGACTGCTGAGTTATCAGAGTGGTTGTTGCTGAAGGTTAGACAGTTGTGGTAATTTCTTAAAATAAGACAACAATGAGTTTGTAGCACCAATGGACTCTTTCTTACATGAGAGATTTCTCTGTAGCATATAATACTCTTTGATAGCATTTTACCCACAGTAAAACTTTCAAAATAGGAGCCAATCCTCTCAAACCCTGCTGCTGTTTTATCAAGTAAGTTTATGTAATATTCTAAAACCTTTGTCGTGATTTTAACAGTGTTCATAGCATCTTCACCAAAGGTAGACTTCATCTCAAGACACCACTTTCTTTGCTCGTCCATAAGAAATAACTCCTCATCCATTCAAGTTTTATTATGAGATTGCAGCAATTTGGTCACATCTTTAGTCTCCACTTGTAATTCTACGTCTCTTGCACTTTCCACCGCAACTGTAGTTACTACCTCTACTGAAGTCTTGAACCCCTCAAAGTCATCCATGAGCTTTGGAAAAACTTCTCTCAAACTCCGGTTAATGTTGATATTTTGAACTCCTCCAATAAATCATGAATGTTCTTACTGGCATCTAGAATGGTGACTCATTTCCAGAAGATTTTCAATTAACTTTGCCCAGATCCATCAGAGAAATCCCTCCCTAAGGCAGCTATAGCCTTATGAAAAGTATTTCCTAAGTAATAAGATTTGAAAGCCAAAATTACTCCTTGATCTATGGGCTGCATAATGGGTATTGTGTTAACAGGTATGAAAACAGTATTAATTTCCTTGTACATCTCCATCAGAGCTCTTGGGTGACTAGGTACATTGTCAATGAGCAGTAATATTTAGAAAGAAAGCTTAATTTCTAAGTGGTAGGTCTCAATAGTGGGCTCAAAATATTCCTGTAAGCAATGTGCTATAAAGCAGATGTGTTGTCATTCATGCTTTGTTGTTCCATTTATGGAGCACAAGCGGAGTATATTTAGCATCAGTCTTAAGGGTCTAAGATTTTTAGAATGGCAAATGAGAAATGGCTTTAACTTAAAGTCACCAGCTACATTAGCTTCTAAAAAGAGTGTTAGCCTAGTTTTTTTGTTTTTTTGGGTTTTTTTGAAGCTTTGATGCCAGGCATTGACTTCTCTAGCTATGAAAGTCCCATATAAAGGATTTCTTTCAATAGAAGAGTGTTTCATCTACATTGAAAATCTGTTGTATATTGAAGCCTCCTTCACCAGCGATCTTAGCTAGATCTTCTGGATCACTTGCTGCTGCTTTTACTTCAGGACTTGCTATTTTACCTTGCACTTTTATGTTATAAAGGCCATTTTTTTCCCTTAAACCTCCAGAACCAAACTTTTCTAGCTACAGCCTTTTCTTCTGCAACTTCCTCACCTCTCTCAGCTTTCATAAAATTGATAAGAGTTGGGACCTTTCTCTGGATCAGGCTTTGGCTTCAGAGAATGTTGTGGCTGCTTTGATCTTCTATCCAGACCACTAAGACTTTTTCCTTATCAGCAATGAGGCTGTTTTGCTTTTCTTATCATTTGAGCATTCACTGGAGAAGCACTTTTAATTTCCTTCAAGAACTTTGCCTTTGCATTCACAACTTGGCTAACCATTTGGCACAAGAGGCCTAGCTTTCTGCCTATCTCAGATTTTGACATACCTTCCTCACTGAGCTTAATTATTTCTAGCTTTTGATTTAATGTAAGAGAAATGTAATTCTTCCTTTCACTTGAACACTTAGAGGTCATTGTAGGGTTATTACTTGGCCTTATTTCAATATTGTTGTGTCTTCAGAAATAGGGAGGCCTGAGCAGAGGGAGAGAGATGGAGGAAAATAACCAGTTGGTGGAGTAGTCAGAACACACACAACATTTAACGATTAAATTCACCATATTTTATGGGCATGGTTCATGGCACCCCATCCCCCGCAGTTACAAAAGTAGCATCAAAAATCACTGATCGCGGATCACCATAACAGATATAACAGTAATGACAAAGTTTGAAATACTCCAAGAGTTGACAAAATGTGACCCAGAGACACAAAGTGAGCATATGCTGTTGGAAAAAATGGCACCAATAGGCTTGCTTGATGCAATGTTGCCATAGACCTTTAATTTCTTAAATACACACACACACACACACACACACAATTTGTGGAGTGTAATAAAGCAAAGTGCAATAAAACAAGGTATACGTGGCCAGGCGCAGTGGCTCAGGCCTGTAATCCCAGCACTTTGGCCGAGGTGGGCGGATCATGAGGTCAGCAGATCGAGACCATCCTGGCTAATATGGTGAAACCCCGCCTCTACTAAAAATACAGAAATCAGCCAGGCGTGGTGGTGGGCGCCTGTGGTCACAGCTACTCAGGAGGCTGAAGCAGGAGAATCGCTTGAACCTGGGAGGCAGAGGTTGTATGAGCCAAGATCACGCCACTGCACTCCAGCCTGGGCGACAGAGCGAGACTCCGTCTCAAAACAAAAAAACAAACAAACAAAAACAAAAAACAAAGTATACCTGAAAGGTATGCCTACTGAAACCTTACTTTCAGCAAGTTTACCTCAAAAACAATGCTGTGTTTATCTCATTATATCACATCAGGTTGTACGCAACATTGGTAATGTTACTACTACTGGTAGTTAAATTTTATTACTAAAATTTTATTACTTAGTTAAATTTTATTACTAAATTTATGAGTAATACAGCTTCTGCTAGGCTTCTTCACTGTAGAGCTAATTAATAAAAAATTGTGCTCATTGATTAATGAATAACTAAGTATCTTGTGGGAATATGCTTTGAGATTTTCACTGAATAGTACAGTCCTTCCTTCCTTCCTGCCTTCCTTCTCTTCCTTCCTTCCTCTCTCCCTTTTTTCTTCCTTCTCCCCTTACTTCTTTTCTTCCTCCTTTCCTTCTTTTCTCTCTTCCCTACTTCATTCCTTTTGTCCCTCCCTCCTTCCTTCCTTTATCCTTTCTACCTTTATCCTTCCTTTTGTCCTTTCTTCATGTATTTGTGCTGATCAGGTTTTGTGCAGAGAAACAAGACACTAGGATACACACACACACACACACACATATATATATGATTTATTATAAGAATATCACCAAACGCAATAGTGGAAACTGTTGCACAGTCCTGTGAACCTTTTGTTTCTGTGTCTGGAGCTGGATTCTGAATCCTACAGGACAATCAGGAAAGGTCAATGAACATAAAGTCGGGGAAGCAAGGATAAGCTAGAATCTATAGGGATAGAATGGAGTCCCTTGGTCTCTCATCACCTCCAAGCCTCCAACTTAGATTTTGGGATGTTCTATGAGAAGAGTCAGTGCCCTTGACCATGTACCTCTCCAGGCACCAGAGAGATGGAGGCCAAAGATCTCACAGGAATTGGTGACCTGCAGACCTGGTTGCACCTTCTTGACACAAGGTGAGCCAATAATCTGAATGAGCTGTAACAGCATCTTGTTCCTTGCACCAACCTTCTAAGCATAAAGGAATACTTCTGTTCATATACTGGCTCATGCTAATTCAGAATTATGCAGGGAAGGGACTTCTTGGAAATGTAGTTACAGATTGGCCAGGTTGACACAACACAAACCCACCATGGTATTTATAACAGTATGAATTGATGAATTCCTGTTTTACTCAAAGGATTACTATCTATTACAGCTATTATTTATTTTGATGCTCAAATCATTTCAGACTTGTCCAGTGGAAGCCTTTCCTACTAACCCCCGTATTCTTTTGACATTTTTTCCCATTATTATTTTAGTATTTCTTTACTTTCTGGCACAAAAAGATGTTCCAGGCTTGTACCATTTGACCCAGCAATCCCATTACTGGGTATATACCCAGAAGATTATATATCATTCTACTATAAAGACACATACTATGTATGTTTATTGCAGCACTGTTCACAATAGCAAAGACTTGGAACCAACCCAAATGCCCATCAATGATAGACTGGATAAAGAAAATGTGGCACATATACACCATGGAATATTATGAAACCATAAAAAGATGAGGTCATGTCCTTTGCAGGGACATGGATGAAGTTGGAAACCATCATTCTCAGCAAACTAACCCAAAAACAGAAAACTGAACACTGCCTGTTCTCACTTATAAGTGGGAGTTGAACAATGAGAGCACATAGACACAGGGAGGGGAACATCACACACTGGGGATTGTTGGGGGCTAGGGGGCTAGGGAAGGGATAGCATTGGGAGAAATACCAATGTAGATGACAGGTTGATGAGTGCAGCAAACCACAATGCATCAAATATATCATATCAAAAATATATTTTTTCATGTAAAGTTTATATATTTATATGTTTATGTATTCATAAATATATAAAAACTTTATATTAAAATATTTTACTATAAATTTTGTGGCTTTTGTACCTCGGAATTTATGGTAGAAAAAGGTGACAGTGAATATAATATTTGAGAATAATTTGAAAACTCAAATCAGAAGCCACAGAAAGTTACATGTGGAGTGTGTAGAAGCTGCTTTGAGCCCAGTTCTTCATTCTGTTATATTTCTCCTAATGCTTCCTCGCAAGGTTTTCTCTGTATCATAAGACTGGGAACTACTCACCTGTTGAGACTCAAAGCCTCTCCTTCTGGAGGAAGTCTGTGTAAATTCTATCACCAGCCAATTATGAATAATAATTCTCTCCATTATGCTCAGCTCTGCCTTGTATTTCTATAATATCATCTCTGTTAATAATATATTTCATTTATGTGTTTTCATGTCATAGCCTCTACAAGACTAATTTACCATAGGACAGAGATTATATCTTATTTATCTTTGTGTTTCCAATGTCAAATTCAGTGCCTGGCAAATGGTAAGTGCTCAATAAATGTTTGTAAGATGAATGAAAGAATTTGCCAGTTTCCCTTCAATATTATTGGCTTTTGGGTAATGAAAAGGGAGCACGTTTCCAATCTAACCATTTAATCTATATTAATCTCCTCATTCCAACTATTAATGCAATGGTAAACCTGACCATCTTGGTTTTGTTCATGTAGTTCATTTTTTTGGCATGGAAAGGGTGGAGAGATGAGTTTCACGTGCTGGTTCTATGCCATCCATCAGACATCTCCTGTCCCATATCATGTACAGACACATTCTGTTCACCAGCTGCTGATTTCTGTTCATTCTCAGCACATTGTTTCCTGGGTCAATGGTGGCGGAGCTGCTGCTGCTGCTGCTGCTACTGGTCTCTTTTCTGCTACAGTGTCCCCTAATCACATCACACAGATATAAAATGTGTTATCTCTCCTCCCTTCTGTCCTCCGCCTTTTTTTCCCCCCTCTGAGAAATAATAGAGAAAAAGGAATATGCCTGCCAGTGTATGTTTTGTAAACTTTCCCAGTCCTCATGATTTAACCCCTAGTTTCTCTGTGAAGAGGATTAGGCACTCCTTAGAGACACCACTAGAATTTGGAATTGGAGCTAGTGCTTGGAGCAGATTTAAAAAATCACTCTGGGGATTTAAATTTGCATATATTTAAATATTGGGGTCACAAGGTTTTACCACTAAGCCTGTAAAGGTGAATGCACTACAATTAATTAATTATTGCAGCAACAATGTTCACATTATAATTTGCTGATAAGGAAAGGAAAAAAATGGTATGAAACTTAGAAATTTAATCTGTCATCTTTGTCACAACCTGGCTTATGAGGGGCGGCCTCATGAGATTCTCTTAATATTACTTTTCTCCCCTTGCTATTAAGATACTTGCCTCCCAAAATCTACCTGAAATTTCTAGCACTTCAACCAGTATAACCTTTGAGTAGACATGGCCTCTCCTGGCATCTTAAGTCCTCTCTACCTTCCAGGCAGTGAAGAAAGCATACTTTTGGGAATTCTTCATTCAAATACTAGTATAGTCTTGAGGGGGTGGAGTGGGGAGGCAGACACTTAGATTTCATGTCTACTTGCCTCTATTTTAAAGCCAAAGCATGGTTGGCATATGCTCTCTGATCATCATTAATTCATTTTTGAAAAGTTTATTACTGTTATTAAGGAACTTAGCAGTCAATAGGCACTGAGGCTATGCAGAGACAGGGCATAGTGCCTGCCTGCCCTGAAGAGCTGCAGTCTGGAAGGAAAGGTGTATATGCAAACCAGCTTTTGATTGCCCTCCACAAAGATCAAATTTTAATGTGCCCTCTACAGAGCAAGCACTGCAGGAACAATGAGCAGCTTTTTTCAGTCTAAAGTCATCAACGAGGTCTTCCTCAAGGGAGTAGCTCGTAGGCTAAGTGTCAAAATGAGTTAGTAAGGCAGAGTACAGGTAAGTGTTTAGATATATGTATGGTGTTCGGATATGGATTGTTCAACAACTGTAGATCTTGTATGTCTATTGGGTAGGGGTCATAGCAATAACTGAGATTTATTAAATACATAATAGTAGATCCCTTATGATGATATCTTTACTTCTCTTCCAAAACATTGATGGCAGGTATTTTTTATCATAATCTACCCATTTTAAAACATAAGGAAATTGATTTCAGAGTGGTTCAGCAACTTGACAAAAACTAAGTGTATAGAAGAATCAGGATTTGAATTTAGAACTTTCTTTTTAACCATAAATGTTTTAGTATTACAAATATATGTTAGGGAAAAGAATTTAAGAGGCCGTTAGAGATGTAGAGAGATGAAGTAAAAGAAGAAGGAAGTAGCATATCATGAATTATTTTGTGGACCAAATTAGGAATCTTGGCTTCTATCCTGAGAGTAACAAAGTGCCTCTAGAGAGCTTTCAGCTAGTCAACGGCATGATCTGAATTTAGAAAGGTGTCTCTGGCTACAGGTTTAGGAGGGCCAAGCTCATAGGCAAGGAGACTTGTTATTGAATTGATTCAATTGAGGTATGACAGATGAGTTTGCATAGCTCATTAGTAGCAGATAAGCCACACCAAAAAGTCATCTGTTTTATAATCATCTTGATCTTACTTCCTATTCAGGTCTTTGGTATCAGCTTGTTCCACTTATTCCACTCTAAGCCATTCCTTCCGTTTTTTAATTGATTTCCTTCCAACCTGCTGAAGAGCTCTTGCTTCTGGAGCCTTGCATTGGACTTCTTATTAATTTGGCAATGCCAAAACAGCAGTTGTCATTTTGATAATTTAATATTTACCTCACTGAAGTAACCTAAGATTTGTGATCTAACTTGAATGTATTACTTTTAATTTAAATATATATCAATCATAGATTTGAAAAATGTGCTTGCATAATTATTTTTACCTTGTAAAAACATATGATGCTTATCTCTATATGCAATTACACCTACTGCCTGTGCAGCACAGAGAACATTAAGACTCTACTAGCTCAATTCTTTTCAAGAGAATGACCGTAAACTACCATTTTGAACATGGGAAAAAGGAAGCTGTTACATAGCATAGCTGGCCAAGGATAAGATCTAGAAATCTAAGTGGTAGGAGCATGGCAGTAGGTGGTAAGTCAGGCTGGATCCAGAGTTAGGGGTCTGCAAAGGACTTGGTGGCTATGGGTGATAAGGAAAGCCATAAATTCAACCCAAGAATTACATGAAGGTTGGAAGGTTCAGAAAGGCTTTGGGAGATCAAAGCATAAGTTAGGCAAGCTGTTAGAAGTAGACCTAGAACTTTAAATGGGGGGAGGATGGTTTACTTTGTTTCCTCTTCTGTGTTGGCTTTTAGGTATGAGCTGCTCAGAGTCCACAGCTGTGGCTATGGACAGTGGACAAGTTAGTGTTCTCAGTGTATAGCTTGATCCTCATGGAGTGAGACCAGAGCTCTTGGGTGGCTGGTCAGGAGCCTCTCACTGAGAAGACAACTGAACTTACTTCTTACAGTGGTGCCAAGATGATTGATCTATTCTGAAAATGCAAGTCACAACCGGACAACCCAAATAAGTGTATGACAAGTCCTAAAGATCTTTATATAGAGCTCTGCAGTTTATAAAACTCTTTTCATAGACAGTATGTCATTTGATCCTTATATCACATCTGTAAAAATCTGTCTTTAATATTAATGCCATTATATTAATAGAAGGGCTTGGACCAGATCCTCTAACAACAAATCCTGTCTCTCATTGAAAGACTCTGGTGGGAGGGATAGCGTGGGAATGCTGATTGGTTTTCCTGGATCATTGGAATTATTATTTGGGGATGAATACCATTTTATTGTTAGCTCTTACACATTTCTGACTCTTCCATATCTTACAAAAGAACTGTCTCAAGTATTAACTGCTTTATATCCCCTGAAACATTTCTAGTCAGAAGTGATTGCTCTCCTCTTTGGCCTTCCATAGCACACTTCCTTTGTATCTTTCTGTGGCAGTTATATTATTTTGCCATGTGTCATTGATTTTGTATATGCCCATAAACAAAGTTTATATCTTCTTCCCAAACCCAGATATAGTAATATGCTTAACACCATGAATATATGCCAGCTATATTCAACAAATATGTGAACATGTCAGAAAATTCCAACTGTATTTGATTCTTCTTCTAGTGTTGAAGGCTGGGATTGAAATACCAAAAAGCATTAAAAAAAAAAAAAAGACCAAGATAGAGTTAGAGATGTATTGATAAAAATGTCTACTTTGTTTTTCATTCTCGTACTTGAGGAGTTTAATACATCACCTTTTAGAATTGAATATGTTTAGTTAACACTAGCACATGCAGACTCATTCATACATATGAAGATTTTATTTGACTTAAATGCTCACGGTGTTCAATAATATCATAACTTTCTTTTCGTTGGCAGAATGGTGGCCAAAGGAGATGAGATATAAAGGGATACAAAGCTAGAAGTTAGTTGTACACGTGGGAGAGAGGTCCTGATATAAATAATTTTTACCAGGCTGGGCGCTGTGGCTCATGCCTGAAATCCCAGCACTTTGGGAGGCCGAGGCGAGCGGATCACAAGGTCAAGTGTTCAAGACCAGCCTGACAAACATGGTGAAACCCCATCTCTACTGAAAATACAAAAATTAGCCGGGTGTGGTGGTGTGCACCTGTAATCCCAGCTACTCAGTCAGGAGGCTGAGGCAGGAGAATCTCTTGAACCCGTGAGGCGGACGTTGCAGTGAGCCAAGATTGCGCCACTGCACTCCAGCCTGGGTGACAGAGTGAGACACCGTCTCAAAAAAAAAAAAAAAAAAGAAAGAAAAGAATTTTTACCTAAGGGATAACAGGAGAAACTAACACTGGGAAGGAGACCTGAAGGATGTGGGAGGACAGCCATGCCTAAAAAGCTCAGAAAGGCCTTTGGATGTGGTCTTCACATCTAGCAACCCTGTACTATGTGTAGAGAATCAACCTGTGGATCAAGATTGAGTAAAAACAGCAGATTGCCAGCTCCAGGTGCAGGTCATTGAAGTCGCCAGCTTCACTGGGAAATCAGGTAGGGATATTTCTGTTTTGTTTTGTTTTGTGTGTGTGTGTGTGTGTGCGTGTGTGTGTGTGTCTGAGATGGGGTCTCGCTCTATCGCCCAGGCTAGAGTGCAGTGGTGTGATTTCGGCTCACTGAAACCTCTACCTCCTGGATTCAAGCGATTCTCCCTCTTCATCCTCCCAAGTAGCTGGGATTATAGGCACCCACCACAATGCCCAGCTAATTTTTGTACTTTTAGTAGACACGGGGTTTCACCATGTTGGCCAGGCTAGTCTCGAACTTCTGACCTCAGGTGATCCACCTGCCTCAGCCTCCCAAAGTGCTGGGATTACAGGCGTGACTCACCTCACCTGGCTCAGGTAGGGATTTCTATCTTCTCTCTGGTGGGTTTGATAGTATTTAGTTGTAATTCTTTAAACTCTGGTTTCAGGACCAACAGCTTCAGCATCAGCTGAAACTTGTTAGCAAAGTAAATGCTCAGGTGCCACACTAGACTTACAAATCAAAAACTTAGGCTGGAGCCCAATAAGTGGGTTTAACAAGCCTTCATAGTGATTCTTATGCTCACTAAAGTTTGAAAGCTAGTGAACTAGAAGAGAGTTTAAAAAGTGGGTTGGGGTAAGGCTAGGGAAGGGGATAAGTGTTTAATTAGAGATGCATAGGAAAAGAGTTTTTAAAAAATTAGACTGAATGAGTTAATTCCAAGCAGAAGGCCATGACGCTTAAAGCTCTTGGTTAATTTGATGATGAGAAAATCAGAATTAGATGCTTTCATATATTGGCTATCCCTGCTTCTTTAGCCAGGCATCTTGAAGTCTCTGGGTGAAACCAATATGGAAAGTCCAGTTAGGTTAATTTTCTAACTCTTGGTCCTTGTGTTTCATAAGACAGCATTTCATTTGGCATCCCCTCTGAAGCTCTGGCCACTCACTGATTCAATTAAAATCTAAATTTGGATGAGGCAACTTTTCCATAAAATACTATAATACTGATACATGTAGAATGCATTCTTCTTGGTGTTGGCTTCTCAGGATTGGATCTGTCTACTTACTGGATTAGGCTGTGGTAGGGGAGTGGCCTGCCCTGGGTATCAAGGAAAAGCTTGACATGGAGAAAAATCTTCTCTCATCTGGAAATAGGACGATGACAACAAAAATGTTGAAAATATTTTTAAAATTTAGTTTGATGGAATGTCAAGCAGAGATGCATAGGTTCAGAAATATTTACATCTGAGAACCAGAAAATAATTGGAACAGAAATGCCTCTGCCCCCGCCCACCTTTTCTGACTGCTGCTCAGTCATGTCCAAATGGTCTGAAGTTTCTGTACAATCATCTTGCTAATGACTGTAATTCATCACAAGAGGTGTTTAGTTTTGAAAATGAAATATGACTATATATTTTGGAGATTGATAGTGAGTGCTTATTTATTGATTATACTCCTAGTGTAAAAAAAAAACAAATATTGCAGAGAAAAATGTATTTTTCAAGGTCCATCACAATAGCTGATATAACTTGATGTGTGAAACTACCTGTGACTTTACTTAAAAGATAAAAGAAAGCTGATTTTGGCTGTCGTTATGCACCCTTTTTTCAAAAACAATTTTGAGAAAACTTAAAGACATATAGGTCAAAGATTAGTAACAAGAATTAAATCAATATAAAGGAAACAAATCAATATTCTGACCATGAAGTTTCATACATTTGCTATCAATGGGCATTAGTTTGCCTGTGAGTTTCCTAGTAACTGTGGCCAAATATATATATATAATATATAATATATATGAGAAGTCTCAAAATTGTCAATGAACAACTGATTTTAAAATCAAATTTAAAAAACAAATTTATTATTTGGAATTTTATGTAGAAAGTACAGAGTAATATAATGAATATTGCTCTTTACAGTAGTTTTAAAATAAATGCAGAAATGACTGTCATGGGCTTTTTTTTTTTAAAAAAAAAAAAGGAGATTGGTAAATTTAAGGTCAGAGCATTTAAGAGTATAATTCAGAGACGGGGAATTATTACATGGGAAGTTAAATGAATGAAGTTCAAATATGGAAGCTTCCTGTGATTCTTAGGAGATATAAGATCAGAACAGAGAATACGTATATTCATTAGAACCTCTTCTCTATTGCTTCTCTCCAGAAGACTTTAATTAGAAGTTAAAGTGGTATCAGTTTAAAGTCATTCTAATTTCTGATGTGCAGATATGATATGATACTGGCTTAATATAATTTCATATAATACAACTTCATAGACTTTTTAGACCAGAAGGACCTTAGGTAGTCTTGTCATTCTGTTAATGAAAATGAGAAGGTGAAGTGTATTCTCGCCCAGGAGAAAAACATTCTACCATTAAGAGAGAGGAAACTATGGGGACAGCACATATTTTCCTGAGGAAAATATCTTCAGTTTTGTTTTGTTTTTTTTTTTTTTTTTTTTTTTTTAACAGCACTTGCTAAAGCACTGTAACTATGGACTAGTGGCAGAGAAAAGTTTGACCAACATAATTCTCTTTTTTTTTTTTTTTTTTTTGAGAGGGAGTAGTCTTGCTCTGTCCCCGAGGCCGGAGTGCAATGCCACTATCTCGGCTCACTCGCCTGCTGGATTCAAGTGATTCTCTTGCCTCAGCCTCCCAAGTAGCTGGGATTACAGGCTCGGCACCACCATGCTGGGCTCTTTTCTTGTATTTTTTTTCCGTGGATACAGGGTTTCTCCATGTTGGCCAGGCTGGCCTCAGTTCCTCCTGACCTCAGGTGATCTGCCCATGTAGGCCTCCCAAAGTACTGGGATTACAGGTGTGAGCCACCGCACCTGGCCCAACCGACATAATTCTTTAAGCAGTGCCTCTCCCTTCTCAACAGAAAAACCAAGAGTTTATTTCCACATTATTTAAAGCTTTCTTTAATCAAAAGTTAGTTTTATTAACTTGTGATAGTGAGATGGGTTTTCATTCACACCAGGAGCGGTGGCTTACTCCTGTAATCCCAAAACTTTGAGAGGCCGAGGCAGGCAGATCACTTGAGGTCAGAAGTTTGAGACCAGCCTGGCCAATATGGTGAAACCCCGTCTCTACAAAAATACAAAAAATTGGCCGGGTGTGATGGCATGTGCCTGTAATCCTAGCAACTCAGGAGGCTGAGGCAGGAGAATCTCTTGAACGCGGGAGGTAGAGGTCACAGTGAGCCGAGATCCTGCCACTGCACTCCAGCCTGGGCGACAGAACGAGACTCTGTCTCAAAAAAGAAAAAAAAAATTCACTCACTTGGGACAGTGGGATAAATAGACAAACATGAACGCATTGATGGGGGACTTTCAGAGAAAGCTGAATCTTTGGTTAAACTAAGCCAGTCCAACTCTTGTTTCTCTTTTTAATCCCTTAAGAATTCCACATTCTTCAAATAAAAGCAACTTCCTCCCAAATGACTTTTCTTTTCCATATGCATTGAAAATCAACCAGTCCTAGAGAATGTTTCAGGAAATTTAAGGAATTGTCAGCAGTATGCTTAACTTACTAATTAATTGTACAAAAAAGGAAAAAAAAAAAAAAACAACCAAAAAAAATTTGTCCTGATGATTGGAATGTTCACATTTAATTTGCCAAACAAAAGTTTAAAAAATATATCGTTAGAAATGCTGCAGGCTTTGTAGTGTGGCTTTCCACTGGCTGAATGTTAGAGCAAAACCAAATGTTTATTAATTCTGTCACACTGCTAATAGAACTGTTCTTTTGATTCAACAAACAGAAGCCTGTGTTCTTTGGATGGTTATTTTATTTCCCATGGAGTCTGCATGCTGTTGGCTGACAATCATAATGGCTATGTATCTATTTGGCTCTACTGGAAAATAAAAAAGCAATTTTTAAAATTTGTTTTTGCAATAGTTCTGAAATACATATTCAAAAATTCTTGAGAAAGTTTCTGGAAATTATTTTTTTTTTCCTGAGACACATTTTTTTTTTAAATTGTAGAACTGCTAAAAATCCTAAGATAAAGACCAGTGATGGACAGATGAAATCTTGAGTGTTTTTCCAGTTGCATTTAAGATACCCGCTTGAATCAATCATTGTCTTCTTTAATATATTGTTTTAACTATTATATATATATATATATATAGAGAGAGAGAGAGAGAGAGAGATTGAGAGAGACAGAGAAAAACATTAACCTACCTACCACCCTCCACCCATATATACACCACATTCCACGGTTACCGCCTTACTCAAGAGGATAGGAATAATTAATAACAAAGCTGCCATGACAGGACAGGTATAGAGTGTGGTCAGTCACACAGAGTGGAGCACAACTCTAGGTTCAAATGTCCTCTCTGCCCTTTTGGCCGTGTGATTTTGGACAGATTACTTAATCTCTCCATGCTTTATTTTCCTCATCTATGAAGTGAGCATAAAGATAATATAACTGTGACTCTTCTGCAAAAGTGATATGAAGATTAAAAGTTAGTTCATGGAAGAGCACCAGCAGCCGGTAAGTTGTATCCTTGCCCTTGATGCCTTAATGCAATGCATTTCTGTCCTACAGTTTAACTTTGCCTGGATGCACCTTTTCCTAGGAGCATTCAAATGTAAGTGTACTAAAGTTTTTCACCTCTTAAATTCTTCTGTTTTCTTTTTCTTTTTCTTTTATTTTGAGACAGGGTCTTAATCTGTTACGCAGGCTGGGGTGGTATAGTGGTGCAATCTCGGCTCACTGCAACCTCCGCCTCCTGGGTTCAAACAGTTTTCCCACCTCAATCTCCCAAGTAGCTGGGACTACAGGTACACACCCCCACATCCAGCTAATTTTTGTATTGTTTGGTAGAGACAAGGTTTCACCATGTTGGCCAGGCTGGTCTCAAACTCCTGACCTCAAGTGATCCACCCAGTTCGGCTTCCCAAAGTGCCGGTATTACAGGCATGAGCCACCATGCCTGGCCACTTCTGTTTGCTTTTTATCATTGTTTTTGCTCTACTTTTAAACCGTTAGCTTTCATTTTTTATTTCCTTTATTAATTGCTCACCCTGCAATTTTCTGATTTTAATCTGTTGCAAACTGAGAAATCAGATTATCAACCCAGTTAAAATATTAAATAAATTGGGAGTAATTTGATTCGGAGTAAGAACTTGAAGGCTTCCCTCTGAGTAAAGCAAATCCTCTTGACCACATAAATTTTGTACTTAGTGTTATCTATTTCACTTTCCAGCAACCTTTTTGCTTTTAAAAGTAAAGGTGTTGCTATTGAAATGAAATATGGAAATTTTTTTTAAGTGAAGGTGTTAGATAAGTCACTTTGGAGAAAATGAGGTGTTGTAATATTAAAATAAATTTCCTTCTGAATTTACTTTTGTTCATAGAAAGCCTGGCTACAGAGTGAAAATGAGCTAGAAGAGGTAGTAAGTCACGTGTAACAATATTTGCTACAGGAGTGTATGAGCAACCTAACAAATAAATGAATTTAAATATCACTTTAACTACATTTGAAATCCTGTGTGGCAATAGGTTCACTACCTCCCACTTTGCTTCCAGAAAATAGAATTGATCACTAGGGATCACTACAAAAATTCTCAAATTGTCTTCCCAGACCAGGAGCGGCTAAATTTTGGAAATGCAGATTTTCTGCCTCATCTTAGACCTGTTGACTCAGAAACTCAGGGTGGGTCCAGCAATCTGTATTGTAACAGTCCTTCTAGGTAATTCTAATGCAGGCTAAAGTTTAAGACCCAATGGCCAAGGCTGGCAGTGATCAAGCCTGATTACATATTAGAATCACCTGAGGAACTCACAGCCCCATAAATTCAATTATTTTAAGAGAACAACCAAACGCCTCAGGTGATTTCACTTTAAACAAAGTCAACGTCTCTAGACCATGCTTACAAGCACCGAGCAAAGTAAGTCACTGTTGCTTAAAAGCTATACTTTAAAAAGGCTCTGCAATAGATTGAAAGTTTGTATTTCTGGAAATTCATATGTTGAAATCCTAACCCAAGTGATGGTAATAGGTTGGGCCTTTGGGAAGCTATTAGGTCATGAGGGTGGAGCCCTTATGAAAGGCATAAAAAGCGCCCTTATAAAAGAGGCCCAAGAAAGCTCACTAGCTCCCTTTCACCATTTGAGGACACAGCAAAAGACAGCACCTATGACCCAGGAAGTGGCCATTCATCAGACACGGAACCTACCAGTGCCTTGATTTTGAACTTCTCGTTCTCTACAACTGTAAGACATAAAATTATGTTATTTATAAGCCACTTAGTCTATGGTAATCTTTGGTCCGTGCACTTTTTATACTAACATTTTACTATGTTTGCTTCAGCATGGAAGATATCTATTAAAATGCAAATATTATCTGTGAGAGCTGATATCCAGAATTAATATACATTAATATCTTTTATCCTACTAATCTAGCAGTTCTGTAGCAGTGTTTCTCAAATATTAGAGTACATCAAAATCATGTGGAGGCGAGGTTAAACAAAGCTTGCTATGCCCCACATTCAGAGTTTCTGATTTAGAAGGTCTGCAGAGAGACTCAACCATTTGCATTTCTAGTAAGTTCCAGGTGAGATAGTGATGCTGGTCCTGGGAGTATAAAAACTATTGCTCCTTATAAATTTGTTTAGGTTCCTTGTAGATTCTGGATATTAGACCTTTGTCAGATGGATAGACAGATTGCAAAATTTTCTTCTATTCCGTAGGTTGTCTTTTCACTCCGATGATAGTTTCTTCTGCTGTGCAGAAGCTCTTTAGTTTAATTGGGTCCCATTTGTCAATTTTTGCTTCTGTTGTAATTGCCTTTCATGTTTTTGTCATGAAATCTTTGCCCGTGCCTCTGTCCTGAATGGTATTGCCTAGATTTTCTTCTAGGGTTTTTATAGTTTTGGGTTTTACATTTAAGTTTTTAATCCACCTTGAGTTAATTTTTGTATAAAGTGTTAAGAAATAGGTCCAGTTTCAACTTTCTGCATATGGCTAGTTTTCCCAGCACTGTTTATTAAATAGGGAATTATTTCCCCATTGCTTGTTTTTGGCAGGTTTGTCAAAGATGAGATGGTTGTAGATGTGCAGTCTTATTTCTGAGATCTCTATTCTGTTCCATTGGTCTATGTGTCTGTTTTGGTACTAGTACAATGCTCTTTTGGTTACTGTAGCCTTGTAGTATAGTTTAAAGTCAGGAAGTGTGATGGCTCCAGCTTTGTTCTTTCTCCTTAGGATTGTCTTGGCTTTATGGCCTCTTATTTGGTTCCATATGAATTTGAAAGTAGTTTTTTTTTCTAGTTCTGCAAATAATGTCAATGGTAGTTTCATGGGAATAGCAGTGAATCTATAAATTACTTTGGTCAGTTTGGCCATTTTCATGATATCAATTCTTCCTATCCATGAGCATGGAATGCTTTTCCATTTGTTTGTGTCCTTTCTGATTTCCTCGAGCAGTGCTTTTAAGTTGTCCTTGAAGAGGTCCTTCAAAAAGTGGGCAAAGGACATGAATAGACACTTCTCGAAAGAAGACATTTATGCAGCCAACACACATATGGGAAAAAACTCAACATCACTGATCATTAGAGAAATGCAAATTAGAACCACAGTGAGATAGCATCTCATGCCAGTCAGAATGGCAATTATTCAGAAGTCAAGAAACAACAGATTCTGATGAGGCTGTGGAGAAATAGGAACACTTTTAGCTGTTGGTGGGAATGTAAATTAGTTCAACCACTGTGGAAGACAGTGTGGCAATTCCTCAAGGTTCTAGAACCAGAAATATCATTTGACTCAGCAATTCCATTACTGGGTATGTAACCAAAGTAATATAAATCATTCTGGAATATAATCATAAAGATACAGGCATGCATATGTTCATTGCAGCACTATTCACAAGAGCAAGACATGGAATAAACCCAAATGCCCATCAATGATAGACTGGATAAAGAAAATGTGGTACATTTACACGATGAAATACTGTGAACTCATAGAAAGGAATGAGATCATATTCTTTGCGAGTACATGATTGGAGAGGCAAGCCATTATCCTCAGCAAACTAACACAGGAATAGAAATCAAACACTGCACGTTCTCACTTATAAGTGGGAGCTGAACAATGAGAACACATGAACCCAGGGAGAGAAACAACATACACTGGGGCCTGTTGGGCCCAGGGTAGGAGGGAGAGCATCAGGCTAAATAGCTCATGCATGTTGGGCTTAATACCTAGGTGGTGGGTTGACAGGTGTAGCAAACCACCATGGCACACGTTTACCTATGTAACAAACCTGCACATCCTGCACATGTATCCCAGAACTTAAAATAAAATTAGAAAACAAAACAAAAAAGCATTGCTCCTAGGAAACACAGACCTTGACAACTGGGATTCAAAACAAGCTTTTCTGAGAGGGAAAGGAAGTTACCATGATGCTCTCCAAATAGGAGACCTGAGCAACAGGGAGGTCACACTGGGGCAAAGAAATAGAAGAGTGGCTATAAAAGAACCCAGTTTAATAGAAAACCATAAAATATTAATGTACCTTATAAGTTTTCAACCATTTAGAAATTTTAAAATCATTTTTGCCCAATAACTATACAGAAATTGGTAGTGGGCCAGATTTGGTCTGGGGAATATGGTTTGCCTACTTTTGAATTAAAATATTCTGCCAGTGTTGACATTTCAACCTTTTTTTTTTTTTATTTTATTTTAAGTTTTGTTTTCATTTTGCTTAGTTATATTACTAGTAAATCCCTAACAGGGAACCTACACTGATTCTATTCACTCAATGGATATTACCTATTTCTAAAAAGCTAATTTAAATAATATCTATTGGATATGCATGGATTTCTGAGAGAGAAAGGAAGATATGATGCTCTTAGGTGGATTTTAAAAAGTCTTTTTTTTTTTTGGAATTATATGCTCTCATGCTTGTATTTGATAAACTTTCCTATTGTTTTTAAAAAAGAAAATTACATGATTATGATTAAAATAGTTTAGCTAATAGCATTAATTTCTGATTTCCAAATTTTTATCCAGTATTTTCCAAAATGTATAGTGTAGCAAAATGGAAATAGAAGCATGCTTAAAAATGCAGACACCTGGGCCTTAGTTTTGTAACTTTTTTTTAGTAAACCTGGGATAAAGCCCAGAAATGAGCAATCCAGGTGATTTTGCTGAAAATGATCTTTTTTTTTTTTTTTCCTCCTTTGGTGGTGTTTTAAAAAAACTTTTTTTTGCTTTATATATTTAGGTGCTCTGATGTCAGATGTATGTATTTATAATTGTTAGGTCCTCCTGGTGAGGGTAGAACTTCTTATTCAGGATAACTCATGGCCTTTCCTACTAAATATCTCTGAAGATTTAGAGGTAAAATAGAAATATTTTTCTTTCTGAAAGTAGTTCAAGTATACATTTGCTTTGCTCACAGGATGATCTTTTGAGACCTCATCAGAAAAATAAAAACAAAAATTGTTTAATTTTCTATGTTAAGATCTTAAGATCAGATTCTTTTAAATTGAACACTTTTTAAAAAAAGAGATAATGCTCAGGTTTATCTAAATTTAGGAGAGATGAAAAACTTTTTATAGGTCCACTACTCCCAGCTGTAGAAATCAATTCAGTTGGCAAAGAGTACATGGGAACATGCGCTCAGCTGCATTCTAGCGATTCTCATGACTGTTCAGCTTTCCATGTGATGATAGCTATCATATTCCTGCAATACTAATGGAAATGTCTACTGATAGTGGTGCTATCATGCTGTTGACAGACTAGTGTGATCAGAAAACATATAGCACTTCTAAAAAAGAAAAGAAAAGAAAAAGAAAAACTATCAGCAATTGTTGGCTTACTTTTAATTTTCTTGTTCCTTTTGTAAACTCCAGTCTAGGACCCAACATACATTTTTATGCCAAGGTAGTAGCGAGTTTATAATGAGCCTTGAGTCTCCCTGCATAGGAGCAAAGATTGCTTTCCCAGGCATCTTCAAATAAGAGTTTGGTCAGTTAATTTTCAGGGGAGTTGGGGTGAGGGTGTGGGTGGCGGTGGTTCCCCTAAGAGACATAGCTGTCATATTTAAACAGTTAAGCAAATTAGGAAAGCTCTTGTAGTATCTACTCACTGGGAAGGAAGAAAGGAGTCCAGTTCTCAGAATCTTTTGTTTTATTAAAAACAAGTTTAGCAAATACATCTATTATGAAAGAATACTACCAGAGGAAGCCCTTCTTTCTAGAAATCTATGCCTATTGAATCATAAAAGGTTTCAGTTGAGGATATTTAGACAAGACTATAAAGAAATGCTTGATGTTTTAAAAATGTGTAACCTATTAACTCAAAATTTTCACCTACATAAAATATTGTGCTTCATGAAAGCCTAGTGATATGCCTACAGAATAGCCCGTCATGTTCCGGGAGATGTTCTGGGAGAGTTTCCTCCAAATCCTCTCTTCATTCATTTAATCTGTCTGTGAATTGTACTAAAAGTTGGTGTACAACTGAAATGGGCATGTCATAGATTGGCTGTAAGGGGCGCTGTGTTGGAGTCACTTCCTTAAACTGCACATCAGTTTGAATGGGCTGCCTCTTGTCTTAGTTGGCTTTGGGAACATTCTTTTTTTAATAGTCATGTTTACTCAGACATTCAACCTTGTCCTCATATTTGGTTCCTATATTCAGCATAGAGAAAGATAGAAGTAGCTGCTTATTGAGACAGTTTGCCAAGTTTCAGGGTCCCCAGGGAAATGTCTTGAGTAGAACACTCCAGAATATTTCCTAATTTTGATGCTGTAAAACAGTTAGTATTCAGCTCAGGCTGATAGGCAATTCTTGTATTCACGCCATACTAGGTGTTATACTATAGAAGGCATAAAAACACGTTTCAAGCAGTATGTTTTCCTTCCTGGCATTTAGGAAAAACTAAACTCGGAAAGTTTTAAATGTCACTCTGGATTTGCTTGTTTTCTGTAGCAGAGGGTTATTTGTTAAGATCATAAAGATACTTCTGTGAATGGTACCTTATCAAAAAAAGAATATTACTACCTCTCATTTTGCTACCGTGCCTCTTTTTCAGCAATAATATACTTCTGATCTTGGTATAAATGTCATATTGTGTGAATATGCAAACATCACATCCGCCTACATATGTTCTGTTGCTTAGTAATTCTTGGCACTGGAGCACAGTGAATTCTGTGCCTAATAAATGAGATATCCATCAGAATGAAAAATGAACTATGTTAGTCTCTTGAATAAGATATCTCTATTTCAGATTTTAGTTTTGAAAGTAGGTTGCATTGTTGTGTATGGTAGTAAAGAAATTCAGAAGGGAATTGAATTCAAGGCTAACATTTGTTTACTTATTCATGAAAAAATGCCTACCATTTCTTAAGACAGCCAATATTTCATTTAAAGATACTTAGATTTTTAGATAGATGAGGTTTTATTTGGAAAATTTAAAATTTACTTTAATCTGTAAAAAGATTTCACAGTAAAATACCTATATAATTATTATTGTCACCCTTTTCAACTCTAAGCCCATGTCCCTTTTTTGTAACGTTCATTCATAAATCTCTGTAATATGAGGTTTTCACTAGGGATCCATCAGCAATTTCAAATCATTGAATTAAAAGATATCTCTCTATTAACACAATTTATTATTTCTCTGAATTGGAGAGACACTACCTCTGCCCAATTAAATATACTTTTCTCTAATTGGGACTTTGAATCTACCAAACAGGGTACCAGATTTCATATTTTAAAATGTCACCCTCCCCGCCGCGATGACTTGATCATCCCTGTTTTCTCAGTCTTCACCTTGTGCTAAAGACTGGTGACACAAAGATGAAAAGATACCACCCCTCTCATTCAGAGTCTCATGCTCTTGTGAAAAGGACAGATCTGTACTTTGTTACAGTAGACATTGTGACCAAGCCACCAAAAAACAACAAAACAGATACAGAATCATTTTAAAAAGAAAACAAGAATCAGATGACTCATGAAGCCCTTGTTCATGTTGAGAAACATTAAAATAAATAAGTAAATAAAATATTAAAAATAAAAGACAGGAGATTGAGGAAAACAGTTTGGAGGGAGTTGTTTGTTAATAATACTTTGAGTCATAACCTCTTCCAAGGTGGGAGAAGTATAGGGTGTTCCCCACTCTACCACAAATCAAGAGCAGGGCCTTTAAAAGGACTACTAAGAATCTGATACATGAATTCTTCAGTTTTTGGAAAGGGTGCAGAGTATACTGCTGGGAAAATCGAAACAGAGGTTCACCTCAACTCCCTGAGTTTGCAAAGTCTTCAGTAGATCAGCTGTTTACCATGTCATAGGATAAAGCCAACAACAACCTTAACTAAATACATATTTTATATCCCTTACCTCAAGAGAACATGGAGTAAAACTATGTATTATCTTTTATAGCCAAGTTATTTTTACTTCAGCTGAAATACTGTGCTTCTATGCCCTGGCCTGAGTTCTGAATGCTGAAAATCCTGCTCTTTCTCTTCACACGTTGTCTGTTGGGTACTTTACCCCTTCTCATAGTTCCAGCTACCTACTATGGGAAGATGGTTTTCAATTCTTTATCAATATACTCTTGACTCATATCTAATGACATATGTGACTGTTATAATTGGCTGTCCCATGGGTACTTCAGATTTCCGTTTATACAAGCCTGAACTAATAATTTTCAAATAATTCTTCAATTTGTTCCTCCTTTTATGTTCTGTCTCACACAGATAACACAATTATTCACCCAGCTGTCACCAAATCTAGAAGAGTAAGAGCCAAATTTAATACATAGGTACTTCTTCACCTTTCAGTTCCTATAAATTACTACCTAATGTTATGTCTCCCATTCCCTTTTCCTCTCTTATCTTCATCACAACTAGGATAGTCTAACTTGTCATCACTTGTCTAGACTCTCACTTAACAACCTTCTTGCCTCCATTCCTGTTCTGCTAAAATTTATCTTTAATAATATTTCTAGAGTAAGGACTTTTCACAAAACAAAAATCTGAACATGGAATTCCCTTGATTAAAATTTATTCAGTAATTTGTTAAAATTTAAGCTCTGGAGGTGGTAAACATTGCTTCCTTGAATTTGCTTCTTCCTGTACTCTAGCCAGATCTCCTATTACCCTTTGCCTTTTACTTTATGCTCATGCAACCTATACACCGTCTGTAGTTCCCACCTACATCATGCTTATGTTCCTCCTGTGTTCCTGTTCTCATGCCATTTTCTTTGCCTGAAATGCCCTCTCCACTGATACTCAGGTTAATGCTATGAAGGTCTCGCTAAATGTCCTGTGTGCAGTGGTAAAATTTACTCTGAACATTTTTATTTTTATCTTTGCACTGTCTTAATTTTTGTATTTATTTGCTTGGGTCCCTGCCAGACAGTGTTGCTTTTGAATAACCAGTGCATAACTAAGAACTTAATATATTAGAAGTGTTAGATGATTGAATTAGTTAATACATAAATGTCTACTATCCTCCTTGGTCTTTTATGCTCCACATGTATACTTCCTGTGAAGGTATAGAGAGGTAATATTTGAACCAGTAGGCCCAAAAGATACTCTAGATAGTTGATCAGATAGAATACACCAGTGCCACGACAGAAGTGATACTGAAAGAATTGTAATTTTGAAATTATCTGTGATATGGGTAAAAAGAAAGAAATATGAGTCAAGAACAAGAGACAGGAGATCTTGGCAGTTGTCCAAAATGAGTATATTTAAAGGGGGATTGGAAAAGGAAGTAAGTGTATTTGAGATACTATCAGGAAACATTCAGCCAGAAAAACCGAGTATATCAGCTGTAAGTGGTAGTGAAGAAAAGTCTTCACTATGCTAAGAAGGCTTAACTATATGATTTGTGACTTCTTAAACATGGGTGAGTAATTGAGAAAAGATGTTTAATCTCCCTGGACTTGGAAAGATTCTAATTTATATAGAATTAACACTATTAGACATATTGACATTTGTAGTTTTTCTATTTCTACCATGATGGAGTAACTGGTATTGATCCTGCCCTTTTGCTGTAGATGATTAAAAAAATAGACCAAATACAAAACAACTGATTTCAGATATTGGACAAAAGATGACAGAACTGTTAAGCCTAAGAGAAAGGAAATAAGTAAGCTCTATAATATCCCTAGCTTTCTTCATGGAGTCACTTTCTGAATCATAGCATGGGGGATGGAGGGATTCAGGAGAGAAAGAAATCATAATTTGGGAAATTGGGTTGGGATGAGGCAGCTTGAATTTGCAGGATGGAATACCAAGGAGCAAGAAACTAGAAGGAAAGAGCTTCTGAAATATGCACAAAAGTTGCCTTCAACCTGTCGCTGAATCATAATGTATGCATGAGCAGAGAGAAACTTTATGAAACAAACTATGATCAACTATCAAGGAGCTATAAGTTGAACAATTCCCAGAGCTCGCAAAAAGCTGAGAGTTTCCATTATGCAGAACGGAAAGACCTCATTGGGTAACTGAGGCATTAGGTAGTACCCCAGAAAGGTGGAGCAAGACTACGCTTGAGTAAAGCCTACTCTAAATCAATTTCAAAAACATGCTATGAATATATTAGGCTGATTCATGAGTAATAAAGTGAAAGATACAAAGTTAAAATGGATAATACTTAAGGTGAATATTAGATGAAAACTCCCTAAAATGCAAACTGACCCAAGGGGAAAAAAAGTAGAAAAGGAAAAAAAATGAACAAAAGGCACCCCCCCAAAAAATAGCAAAATTAGCACAAAATTATAAAGATTAAAAATCAAAATGTAAAATTGTTTAATAACAATTTTAATAAAAGTTAAATTAAGTATTTACAAAATTTAAAAGTAAAAAGTAGCAAAAAGGAAAAGGAAAAACTGAAGGAAAAAAAAGCATTTATAAACAAATGCCTTTATATCCAATAATGAAATTGAATTTACAATTAAAAATGTTTTCACAAGGCCAGGCGCGGTAGCTCAAGCCTGTAATCCCAGCACTTTGGGAGGTCGAGACAGGCGGATCAAGAGGTCAGGAGATTGAGACCATCCTGGCTAACACGGTGAAACCCCGTCTCTACTAAAAAATACAAAAGAAAAAAAACCTAGCCAGGCGAGGTGGCCGGCACCTGTAGTCCCAGCTACTCGGAGGCCGAGGCAGGAGAATGGCTTAAACCCGGGAGGCGGAGCTTGCAGTGAGCTGAGATCCGGCCACTCCACTCCAGCCTGGGCGACAGAGCGAGACTCCGTCTCAAAAAAAAAAGTTTTCACAAAAGAATTCCAGTCATAGATGGTGACACTGATGAATTCTATCAAAGGTAAAGAAAAAAATATACCAATTCTATAAATTCATTTTTCCAGTAATAGAATATAAGTGAATACTTTCTAGCTCATCTAATGAGGGCAGTATGAACCTTAAACTAAAACTAGGCAAAAACATTACAAGAAAACAGTATTAGAGTTTGATATCCGTATGAACTGAAATTAGATGTAAAAATCTTTAAATATTAGGAAATCAAGCCCAGCAATATATCAAAAAGATAATAAATCTTGATCAATTGGAATTTGTACCAGAAACACAAAATTGGATTAACCACTGAAGATTTATTAATGTAATTTAACTTGTTAATAAGATAAATAAGAAAAAGTAATAAACAATTCTAGAACAGTAATCAGCTTACAGGCCAGTCACCAATTTTTGTAAATAAAATTTTGCTATAACCCAGACATACCAGTTTAAGTGTTGTTTATGGTTTTGTGTTACAATGGTAGAGCTGAATATCTGCAACAGAGCTTGTAACTTGTTAGCCTAAAATGTTTACTACTGGGCCCTTTAAGAACGAATTTACCAGTTGGTGCGGTGGCTCACGCCTGTAATCCCAGCACTTTGGGAGGGCAGAGGCAGGCGGATCATGAGGTCAGGAGATCCAGACCATCCTGGCTAACATGGTGAAACCTCATCTCTACTAAAAATACAAAAAAAAAAAAAAAAAAAAAATTAGCTGGGCGTGGTGACGGGCGCCTGTAGTCCAAGCTATTCGGGAGGCTGAGGCAGGAGAATGGTGGGAACCCAGGAGGCGGGGCTTGCAGTGAACCGAGATCTCGCCGCTGCACTCCAGGCTGGGCGACAGAGGGAGACTCCGTCTCAAAAAAAGTGAAAAACAAATAAAAAACAAACTTTCCAACTCCTGCACTAAAGAGTAGGACAGAAAGAAAGGGAAATATTATACAGAGATTGGAAAGGAAGAAGTAAATTGTCTTTATTTCAGACAACATAATTATATACAAAGAAAATCCTAGCTATTCTATAAAAACGCGCCTAGAAATAGTCAGTGAAAGTCACAGGAAACATGGTCTAATTTTAAAACTCAGTCTCTTTTTAATATTTTAGCCACAAAGGCTTTAATTTTAAACACTTAACAAATTGTATTATTTTACGATAGCACTGAAAAACCCAAAAAACTTAGGTATACATAAATTAACAAAATATTTACAAGACCTGTAGAGTAAAAAGAACCGTACAATGTTAACAGAAATAAACTAAATATAAAAATAAAAATAAAGAGACATACCATGCTCATGGATTGGAAGGCTCAGAATTGTTAAAGGTGGCAGTTTTTTCCAACTAATTTATAGATCCAATGCAATACCAATGAAACCTATGAGCAAGTTTTTAAATTATTTTTATGTTTTGGTGACAATTTATAAACTGAATCCAAATTCTAAAGAAAAGCAGAATTGGAAAATAATACTATCTAGTTTTAAGACTTACCAAAAAATTACATTAATGGAGTGAGTAGTGTTATTTGGTGTAAAAATCAATGAAATAGAATACAAAATTCAGAAATAGACCTTTTTTGACAGGAAGAGTTACATCCTTGGAGTTCAAATTACAGATAGAAATTGCAGATATTACGTTTCCTGCACAATACCCTAAATATCTGTCTGGCAGTGGCACACATGTTTCACATATATGTTAAACATAACAATATGCTGGGAATTTATAGTACCCCTCCTTACTTAATTTATTTGAATTTGTTATAATTTTAACCAGACACTGAATCTGTAATTTGATTACATGAAAGTAGATGAACATCATTCTTTTGGGTAAATAAGATTCACCCAACTAACAATTCAGATTGTACATTCTTACAAAAAAGTATATTGTTATATTGACAATTTAAATATAGCACACAAAAATCCTGTGATTTTCGTGTATATTAAATTATTTTTGAAATATATATTCAATGTAAATGTGGAAGCCAGAATTAGTAAAACTTTTACAAATATTTCTGATTTTTTATATTTACTCTAAGTTGCAAGAACAATTTACTTAACATATTACCAAATGTAAATTTAAAAAAACCGATTATCTTGAAAGCAACAAGAGAACAATACTTTATATACAGAGAAAAGGCAATTTGAATTGTGGCTGACAGCTTTTCAGAGACAGTGGAGATCAGAAGACAAACTAAATGTTTAAAGTGTAAAAAGAAAATAAGTAAATCAGTGTTCTATATTCAGTGAAAATATCTTGCCAAATATTTAAGTTCAAACTTTAACTTGTGACCTTGTTTCTTCTACTTGTTTAATCAAAAAATGAGGTTTAAAGAGTTTTTTTTTTTTTTTTTTTTAAATCACCCAGGCTGGAGTTCAGTGGTGCAATCTCGGCTCACTGCAACCTCCACCTCCTAGGTTCAAACTATTCCCCTGTCTCAGCCTCTGCAGTAGCTGGGATTACAGGCATGTGCCATCATGCCTGGCTAATTTTTATGTTTTTAGTAGAGACAGGGTTTCACTATGTTGCCCAGGCTGGACTCCTGACCTCAGGTGATCCTCCCGCCTAGGCCTCTGAAAGTGCTGGGATTACAGGTGCAAGCTACCTACCACACCCAACCAATAATCAGTAAAAGAGTATTATTAGCAATCTTGAAAATAAGTCCTAATTTTCCAGACTGGACAGGAGTCTAAAATATATACATACACTCTACAGGCTGGATCTAAGCAAGACCCCCCTGACACTGAGTTTATTTGTAAAATCAAGCATAATATGTATAATTAATTCTAGGCAAAAAATAGATAAATAAAATAAATGTCTCCCCACTAAGAAGAATGTGGAAATAAATAGTGTGTTAGGCTTTCAGTATCTGAACATTAAGCATCTGATACACTCAAACAACTCTGCATGCTCTGAACCCCTGCTCACAAAGCAGTTGTCAGATAATTAAGTGGTTTTCCATGTATATCTGCCAAGAAGAAAAATGTAACAGATATGCTCACACAAATCTTACATCTTATTTAGCAATATCAATTTTTGTTGTTGTTAATTAATAAACTGGCATTCTACTTGATATATCAGTTTCTTAGAAGCTTGGTTAACACAAGTTGGCCTCCTTGAACATTATAATTTTATCCCCGAATGATCAATTTTCTGTATCTTTGAGACTTCTCTGAAACCTGGTTTCGCCATCCAAGAAATCTATAAAGGATGAATAAAACCCTACACTCCTGATTATTATTTTTTACTTTTTATTTTATATAATTTTAAACTTACAAAAGAGTTGACAGAAGAATCCAAGGGACTCTTATTATACTATTTCCCCAAATTTAGAAATTGTACATTTTTTTGTCATTTGTTTTATCATTTTTCTCTGTATACAACCTACAGATCTATGTGCACATGTGTGCATACCAAGCATTGTTTCTAATAATGTATTGGAAATGTTGAGTTCCCTTTCTCTTAAATATTTGTGTATATTAGGAAAATGGGTAGTCTTTCATGTGACAGTCCTATTAGCAAAATCGGAAATTATCTATTATCTAATCCATAGTGTATGTTCAAATTGTTAATCATTACAATGATGTTCTTTATAGCCTGTTGTCCCATCCCCCGTCCAGTGTCAATCCATTTAGTAGTAATATCTTCTTTAATTTTATCTAGTAGTTTTTCATTCATTCTTTTCCTTTTTAAGTTTGACATTTTTGCAGCATGCAAAATGTACAGTATAATATCTCTTAAAGATTGCTTGATATCTCCTTATGCATTTTTACTAATAAACCACAGAAGCGATGTGCCATTCTTAGTCAAGAGGCATTATGATATAATGTCTCAATTACAGTTATATAAATTTTGATCACTTTTTAAGGTGGTGTCTAAGAGATTTCCTTTTTGTGAAGTTACTGTTTTAACTTTTGAAATTATCCAATCACTACATCTCCAATGGCAATACACTGTCCTTTAACATCATAGACTGGTTGTGTAGGTTTTTTAATCTATATATCAGTCATACAGTATGTATTCCCCTTGTATGCATTCTTTCAGTTTACATTTTTTGCGAGACTCATCCATGTAACTATGCCATTGCTATTTGATTATTCTCATTGCTATATAGTATTTCTTTGCTGTGATATAGCATTTGTTTAATCACATTACTATATAGATTATATTATTGTGCTGTATAGGATTTCATTGTTGTGATATGTATGCATTCATGAGCAATTGGTAAATTTCCAGGCTTCATTATTAAAAATGTGCTCTGTAAACGTTCTCATAAACATCATTTGGGGAATCCATGTACACATTTCTGTTGGGTATATATATCTAGAAATGAATTGTTGAGCTGTACAGTATCCATATATTTAGCACTGGTAGATAATTTCAAAGAATATTCTGAAGGGCTTGCATTAAAATTACATGAGAGTTTCAGGATGTCTGAAATAATACCATTTGTATTTCCTTTCAATTTTGTCTTTTCTTTCTTGCCTTGTTTTTGCTAGGACCTCCAAAAAATGTTAAGTAGCATATTTGTCATGAATGAGATTTGAATTTTTATTAGAGGCATTTTCTTTATCTATCGAGATGACAGTAGCTTTTTCACCTTTTTTATCTTAATGCATTAAATTATATGATTTGATTTTCAAGTGTTAAGTCAACCTAGAATTACGAGATTGAAACTACTGAAAATAATGAATTATCCTTTTTGTATATATCTAGATTTCATTTGTTAATATTTTATTAAAGATTTTTGTATCTTTGTTCAGGAGAGAGATTGCCTTCTAATTTTTTTTCCCTATAATGTCCTTGTCAGTTTGGTATCAAAGTTATGCTGGTTTCATAAAAAGTTATGAAAGGGTTCTCTCTTTTTCTGTTTTCAGAAGTGTATATGTCATATGAGAGAATTTTTTTAAATTTGAAAAAACTCAATGCTAAAACTGTTTGGGCTCTGGGTATTATATATAGGTTTCCAATAATTGATTCAATTTATGTGTTTGAGATAAGAATATTCAAATGTATAATTTCACTTTCTGCAAATTTTGGTAAATTGTATTATGTGATAATACAGGTCAATGAAATTGTTATTTTTTGCATAAATTTTATAATATATTTCTAAAAAATTGTCCTAGGGTCTCTAGTGATTTCTACTTTTTTTTTTTCTGATATTGATAATTTGCATTGTCACCTTTTTCTTCTTTATCATTCATGCTAATTAGTTATCAGTTTTATTAGTATGTTCAAAGAGCCAACTTTGGTTTTTCCCTATTGCAACTTTATTTTGTACTGTTAATTTCAAATGTATTATTTTCTTTTTGTATATATTTAATTTGCATTTTTTTAAAGATTCTATTCATTTATATTTCTTTCTGGTGGTTTCACTTAAGACTATACATTTCTCTTTGTTTAACTGTATTCACAAGGTTTAATGTGTCATATGTAATTCTTAGTTTTCATTTGATTTAAAATATATTTTAACCATTAATGTGACTTATTCATAGGCAGAAGTTTGGAAGCGTATTGTTTAATTTCTAGTTTTAATTTCCACTTTCTGTGATTATGGAAATTTTCTATATCTGAACTGTCACCTATAGTAATTATTACCCATTTATGGCTACTGAACTCTTGATACATGATTGGTGCAACTGAGAAGCTGAATTTTTTATTTTCTTCTAAATTTTTAAAAATTAAATATAAATAGTTACATGTAGTTAATGGCTTCTCTATTTGTCAGTATAGCTAGGGCTTTCAGCAGTCTAACTTCTACACTGATATACTGAAGAGTGTGTTTACTAGATTTAGAAAAAAAAAAAAAGACAAAAAACTGAGATTGGTGTTTTAAAATCTCTTGATCTGGGGGAGAATGCAAAGTATACTGTGGAGGCCAGATACAATTCTAATTTTAGAGTCAGAATGGGAATTAAGAGATCCCTGATTAAACCTTGACTACTCTCCTATGGAGTAGCTGATTTTGTGATCAATAATGATATAGTAAAATAATATCCATTGTATTAGACAGCTCTGGTTACATGATTTATAAACCTTAAGTATGATAATTTGATAAATGGAGGAATGGGAATTAAGTCTAGTATGACCTAAGAATGCACTGACAAAAACATCAAAGCCTTCCTTCAATTTTTGTATGTATTTTGTCCCTACCTTTCAAATTCAGCATTTAGAAGAGAGATCTTATTTCTCCTTGTTCCAGGTTGTAAATTTTCCTAGAGTAATATCTAGGGAAAAAAATAAATGAGAGAGGAACAGGAAGGACAAAGAAGAAGGAAAGGTTGAATTCAGTAAATAACTGGGTTTGCAATTAGAAACTATGACATATGGGCTGCATATAAATTAGAATTCAATTATCTTTTTGAGGAAACCATGATTACAATCCTCCTACCTTATAATTATCATTATACTCTTCTTTATTATTGGTTAAATATTTCAATGACTTATTATATCAGAGTTTCTGTAATGTTGAGTAAATAAATGATTTGCACTGATGTAGACCTTCAGTAGCTGAGAAAATATTATCTTTCACCGAACTGAAGGTGATTATAATTATTTCCAAGGAAAACTCATAAAATTATCACCTTCTTGAAAAGGAACTCTAGCAAGTCCTAAGTTTCAGAGAATAAAATCAAATCTTCCAGTTATAAAAATAAAAAGAAAAAATCCTCAGGGGCCCTGTGAACAATACTTTCCAAAAATAAGGCTCTTGTCTTTTGGTAACACATCAAAATTTCACCATAGAGTTGGTAACAGCACAGGGAAAAGGATGAAATAACTTTAAGAATACTTTAGAGCTTGGGGATAAAAAGTCCTTTCAGGATAAAAGTCCTTTAGGATATTGTCACATTGGTAGAATACCAACATTACCGTTCCTTTATGAAATGTCACCGTCAGAGAGATTAACTTTAGAAGTATAGGATCACAGAAATGTTTCTATTGATGTTGGCTACTTTGTTGAACTCCAAAAATGTGTCAAGAGTAACAAATCTATCTGACGTGTCCAGTCAAGGATCTGTTTTAAGCAGAAACCATGGCTTGCAGGACATTGTTACATTTTAATTTTGTTTTCCAACCACAAAAAGGAGTCTTTGTTTGCAGTCAAGATGAACACCTGTGTAATCCCTAAACGTTTACAGACATGTCTTTAAAAGTTCTATGGTACAGTTAAGATTTAATCTATCAAAGTGGTATAAATAATGCAGACATAGCCTTGGGTGCCAATTTTTCCCACAGTAGATAGAAAAACATAACAGTAAGAACTTCTTTGCTGATTTTCCTATAGCTCAAATAACACTGCCAAGAAGGGCAGAGGAGAGCAGTGTAATTCTAGAGATATAGCCTTGACGTTATTAATAATGTGCTAAAGTCTAGAAATTGAAAATATGGTCTGCAAAGCTAAAATTATGCAGAAGAAATAAGATTCAGATGGTTTCATGCTCAAAACCTTGGATCTCATTTTGAAATTTTTATAATTGAAAAGAAGTGGTTTTAAGAATGGTCAAGCTATTTTGTACCTAAGTACTGACCTTTCATATTCTTTCCATGTAATCTGAGGGCATTTCAGTGTTTATCCAATCTATAAAAACACTTCTGTTTTCATGAATGTGGAGATACAACCTAAATTTCAAACCAACCATTAATTAAATATGAAATCAGATGTGCAAAGCACTGTGTTGACTACTACAATGGATAGTGAGAAGTGTAACATGATTATGAGAGGTGAAGCTAGCTTGACTTCCTGGGTCAAGTGGAGACTTGGAGAACTTTTCTGTCTAGCTAGAGGACTATGAATGCACCAATCAGCACTCTGGGTCTAGCTAAAGGATTGTAAATGCACCAATCAGCACTCTGTAAAAACGCACCAATCAGTGCTTTGTGTCTAGCTAAAGGTTTGTAAATGCACCAATCAGCACTCTGTAAAAACGTACCAATCAGCACTCTGTGTCTAGCTAAAGGATTGTAAATGCACCAGTCAGCACTCTGTGAGAAGGACCAATCAGCACTCTGTAAAAGCACACCATTCAGCACTCTGTGTCTAGCTATAGGTTTGCAAACACACCAATCAGCACTCTGTAAAAACAGACCAATCAGCACTCTGTGTCTAGCTAAAGGTTTGTAAACACAACAATCAGCACTCTGTAAAAACACACCAATCAGTGCTCTGTGTGTAGCTAAAAGTTTGTAAGTGCACCAGTCAGCACTCTGTAAAAAAGGACTAATCAGCACTCTGTTAAATGGACCAATCAGCAGGAAGTGGGTGGGGCCAAATAAGGGAATAAAAGCTGGCTCCTTGAGTCCACAGTGGCAACCCGCTTGGGTCCCTTTCCACACTGTGGAAGCTTTGTTCTTTCGCTCTTCACAATAAATCTTGCTGCTGCTCACTCTTTGGGTCCTCATTACCTTTAAGAGCTGTAACACTGGGAAAGTCTGCAGCTTCACTCCTGAAGTTGGCGCCACTATGAACCCACCGGAAGGAAGGAACTCCAGACACGTCTGAATACCTGGAAGGAACAAACTCCGGACACACCATCTTTAAGGGCTGTAACACTCACCGTGAGGGTCCTTGGCTTCAGTCTTGAAGTCATGGAGACCAAGAACCCACCAGAAGGAACTAATTCTGGACACAATTACACTTACACTTTAGGTTCTAATCCTAAAGATGATTAATATCTAGGAAGAAAGATAAGGAGAAAGTATTTGAATAGTAACTAAGATTCAAGGCAGGAGATTTGAAAGGGAAAGAAAACAACTGTTTTGGGTTGGGTTGTTCTAGAAAAATCTCCTTGGTGAAAGAAAACGCGAGATTTGATAAAGAAAAAGATTAGTGCTTTTACAGTCATGTGTCTCATAATGACGTTTCGGTCAACAACAGACCACATATATGACAGTGGTCTGTAGGATTCTAATACTGTGTTTCTACTGTACTTTTTCTGTGTTCAGATACACAAATATTTATCATTGTGTTAAAATTGCCTGCAGTATTCAGTACAGCAACATGCTGTACAGGTTTGTAGCTTAGAAACAGTAGACTGTATCACATAGCCTAGATGTGTAGTAGACTACACCATCTAGGTTTGTGGAAGTGATGTTCATATAATGATGAAGTTGCCTAACAATATGCCTCAAAAACATATCCCCATTGTTAGGTGATAGATTATTGTAGATGAGATGGCAGAGACATTGTCGACAGGAGCACTGATGCAGAGTTGGAGAAACCGAGCAACAGAAGATAGCCAATTTTAGCTAGAGGAATGGATTTATTAGCGGAATAGAGAAATTTCTTTGAAGATATTCACCGCCCCCCCCCCCCACCCCAAAGAGTGTAGAAGGGCTGTGTAGTAGATTTAAGACATTTAAAGGCCAGATGCGGTGACTTACGCCTGTAATCCCAGCACTTTGGGAGGCCGAGGTGGGCAGATCATGAGGTCAAGAGATTGAGATCATCTTGGCTAACATGGTGAAACCCCATCTCTACTAAAAATACAAAACATTAGCCAGGCATGGTGGTACGCACCTGTAGTCCCAGCTACTCAGGAGGCTGAGGCAGGCGAATCGCTTGAACCCAGGAGGCACAGGTTGCAGTGAGCCAAAATTGTGCCACTGCACTCCAGCCTGGGTGACAGAGCGAGACTCCGTCTCAAAATAATAATAATAATAGTAATTAATTAAATAAGTCTTTGAAATGATCACCTTTACAGATAGAAACCAGCACAAATATTTATTGAATAAGTAGATTATCACTGGATATTTATTATCAGTAAAGGTCTGTATAGAAACAAAAATAGGCTAACCTATAGCAGATACATTTACAGTAGAATTAGAGTCAAGGTGAGGTGCTAAAAGAAAATGCAACTGCTCCTTCTGTGGCTACACATGCAGGAGATGGAAATAAGATAGCAGTCCAATTCTCTTCTTGTAGAATGAAAAACCTTAAGTTTTCTTGAAATTCTCTTTTACCTAGTGCCTCCAAATTCCTGTTGCTTAGCACAGGATCTTCCCTTCTGAAGATAACCTTATCTTTCTTTCTTCTGTCTGGAGGACAGACATCTATGTTGCAGGTCACCTTCTGAAAAACTATCTCTTGATCCCTCTCAGGTAATGTTAATTACCTCCTTTTTTGCACAACGAAAGTAGGCACTGCTCTTGTTATATTGCACATTCCGAAGTACGACTCATTCTTTCAAATGTTTATGTCCTGTGCTTGAGTCTTTCTAAAAATTAATCTATTCTTGGCACAATATATACTTGCTGAATATTTATTGAATTAAAAGCTTTCCAGTAACATAATGCCAATAGCATAGGGGAAACTTACAAAACAAGTTATCCCTAGAAAATGAAAGATTAAAAAATGGCCAAAGGATTACTGGCCCTTTGATAATGGTTCCTTAGTATCTGCACAGAATAAAGAGGGAAGTGCCCATTCCAGCTTTACTTGGGAATTCTAGATTCAGCCATTTACTAAAATACTTTCATTTTATACATCTGTATTTCATAATGTGTAATATATAATGTATAGATCTATATTTCATATATCTATATGTATACACATGCATATATGTTCATATGTATACATTATGTGTATATATGCATGCATGTGTATTATATATAATATCGATTATCTCTCATTTTCTATACATATGCATTTTTAGTTGATGGGGTATCTGTAAAAATGCTGTGCTTCTGCCAGCATGGCTCTCCAAACAGGTTCCACAGAAACAAATGAAATAATCAAAACAACCCCTGTTCCTCCTTCAGCCACACTGTTAGTTACCTGTTGAGTAATTTATTTTGCTGAGGATTTCAGAATCCTAAGATTTAGAAATGAACAATAAATAGATAATCTGTAGAACAAATCATACAATAAAGTTAATAATTTAAACCAAGAAAAATACCCAGAATATTTCTACTTAAAGATAAGCTTTTCATATCTTAGGGCATTTTACTTTGTTTTGTTTCACTCTGAAGATCCACAGCTGGATTTCAAAGGTTTGTGCGCTCCACTGAAATCATGTGCTACATTTTGCAATGTGTAATTTTTCTTTGGAAAGGTTTCTGGCCTTTGTTTTTGTAAAATTAAACTTTCAAGATCTATACCCTTCAAAATATTCTGTTTTGTCCATTTAATGTGTTAGACAGTGGGATAAATATTTGATAATGATAGTAAATATAGTAATACTTTACATGTAGATAATAATTTCAAATTATTCACTCTAAGAAGTAGGGTATTTTCAGTATTCATTTTGATAATGAAGAAATTGAAATTCAGATATCAAGCATCTTGCCTAAGTAAAGTGAGTTTTTACATGGTAGACAATGAAACCATGTCTCCCATCTACAAATCTGCAGCTCATCTCAGTAGGCTTGTTCCTTGCCCCACCAGTCATGTGCTCTTCAGGAATTTCTCTTCCTCCATCTGTTTTCCTATACACATGAGCATGATCAGTTCTTGAACAGCTTGTCCAACTGCTCCCTGTCCCACTTCCTACCATGGTTCCAGGTCTTCTGAGCATAGAAGAAAAAACAGATCAACAGAATTGATATTTTGAGCTGGCAATCTGGAAGTCAGAATGGTCACACTTCATTGTTGGGTCACAGTGGTGGCACAGAGGAGTGCAAACATAATTATCAGAAAGAGCTTTGTACTGGAAATTTGGAGGCAGAGGTACAAGAAAAGGAGTGAACTTAGAATAAAGCAGGGAGGAGAAAGGCAAAGAGAGAGATGTCAGCTGGTGTCATGGACCTAGGCTCAAATAGAAAAGATTCCTTTTCAGCACTAGAATTGTAAAACCTTACTAATGCTGGGAGAGCCTGTTCCCAGTAGCTTTTAGTGACTGTCTCTATCAGTAACTGCTCTTTAAATCATCCTCCCTAGACAAAAGAAATGCATCAAAGGAAGGAGTAAAGAAGTTGAGGCCAAAACCATCCATCTGACCTAACTCCCTAGGGAAATCTAAAGCATCTTAACTCTGCAGTGCCACCTTTGTACTGCATGGATTCTAGTCCATTGCATCTTTGCAAGGCAAAACCATCTTTATTATTTTTCTCACGCAAACCTGACATCCTTTGTCAGAGTGGGAACATGAGTGTTCCTTCCTCCTTCTTCGTCCTCTTCCTGGAAGCTTTCACCTGCCAAAACTAACAAAAGCTTTTGCAATGTAATTTAAGCCTGAAAGAGACAATACTGTGTTATGGTTCCTGAGGACCTGAGATGTATCTCATTCATTCTTTTTGTTTACATTAAGAAATTGAGGTCCAGAAATATCACATCACCTAATTGGAGGTACATGCCTTGGGCCTTTGGATCCCTAGCTCAGACATACCTGCTCTGTACTGTGAAATGTTCAGTACATACATTGTCAGTAATATTGCTTAACTGACTGACAGAAAAGGAAGTTAGTCACTGCTACTTATTCTTGGTATTAAGTTCAATATATATATTATATTTATCCAGAAACTTATTGACATATAAATTCAGAACCCCTTGGTACTTATTTTTCATATCAGTACATATATGCACCAGATTAATCATGTCAATATTTATTCCTACTTTGGACCATTTAGTTTTCTGTCTTACCAAGACAGGCATTGTGATTGGGCATATCCTAGGATACAAGCAGTTTCCACAGATCTGTAGCTATTCCCCACCACTAAGGGAATAATACGCTTTGTAAACAAATGCTGTGTGTGTCCATGAGGACATGCAAAAGCACTACAATGTACCTCATCAGGGTATCTCAACACTCCTGCCTGCTTAGTCTCAGAGTCCTAGGCATTGGTGGTGAAGAAAGGGTGGAGACAGGAAAGAGAATGGGCAGCGTTAAGTGATACCTGAATTGACCTGTAAAGTCACAGTAGATTTCAAAGAAAAATTGCAAAGCCAGTGAAGTTTTTCTTTGGATTTTTTTTTTTTCATTTCCAGATGTCTATTTTAATCAATAAGAAAACTTCATGTCTGCTGAACTACTGGGGTGCTGATCCCAAATGGGCTTCTGGCTGACCTAAACCTCACTTTCTCTGGTGTATAGCATTGAAGAGAGAGCATCTGCCAAGATAACCAGCACTGTTTCATTTAAGAACCTTTGGGAACAACATTTGTCCAGCATTGGGAGAGATGGCCCTCCCAGCATCAATTTGCCAATGATAGACATGGAACATAATTGGTATCTCTAAGACACTGAAATTTTGTATCCGTGTTTTACAAAATCTTAAGCATAAACTAGCCTTTCCTAACTAATACATTCTTCCCCCTTTTTTCCCCTCCTAGTAAAAAGTTAATGGACTTCTGTTTTTGGAACAAGAGATTAGATTAGCTGACCCATTGTCTTGGTCAGCTCAGGACACTATAGCAAAATACCATAGCCTGGGTGGTTTAAACAACAGACATTTATTTCTCACAGTTCGGCAGACTGGAAGTCCAAGATCAAGATGCCAGAATATCTGGTTCCCAGTGAGAGCCTTTTTCCTGGCTTGTAGACAGCTGCAGGGGTCGGGTGAAGATCTTGTGTTCTTTATTTCCTTATAATGGCAGTAATCCCATCATGAGGGTCCCACTTTCAGGACCTAATCTAAACTCAATTGCCTCCCAAGAGCCCTACTTCCAAATACTATTACACTGGGAGACAGGGCTTCTATACATGAATTTTCTGGACACATTCAGTCCATAACACCCACATATTACAACTAGTAATACAGGCAGAGTGAACAGTGGCATTCTAACATCAATTTAGTTGGAGGCAAAGCAGTGCATCCTATTAAAAACAAACCTGGTGAAATTAGAGGGAAGAATGAGTGAGTGGTTCCTCCATTTAGAGGTGGCTGAGGGGCACCATGCATAAGATAAATGATGTTAAGTGACATTTCCTAGATTGGCATTTCATCCCAATCTACACTAGATGAGCAAACCTGAAAATTTTCTTAACTTTCCTGAGCCTCAGTTTCCTCATCTGTTAAAAAAAATATATATTTCTCATATTATTGTTAGGAGGATTAAATGAGATAACACATATAAAATACCTAGCACAGTGCTTGGAGATTAGCAATAAATTTAATAAATAGAACAATTACTTTTATATTTTTTAATGGTTTTTTAATCTCATCTCAATTCCTGTCTGATTACAGCCATGCATGCTTCAGCAGTGTAAAAATAATTATTTTCATTCATTTGAATGGCTTACCACTTTTGCCTAATGATGTGTAGCACAATAGTTGTTATACATATCATTAAATATGTGTCTGATTAATCTTGTTATAATTTTAATTGCAACATGAAATTCCTCTCATGCATACTCAGCCATCAAAGGATGTAGTTCATGAAACATGGCTGGCTACTGTCAACCTGAAAGAATTACAGGGAACATTGATCACATATAGTATATATCATAGACCTGAGAAGAGTGTCGCACAAAAGAAAGAAAACAAATTTAGAAGTCATGTACACCAAGACTGAAAGCTTTACCCAACCACTGTAATTTATTCAACTTTATTCTAAGAGTTTTTCTCTGAAAAATGTGGCTAGTGATACGCACCATGTAGGATCTTGTGAGGAATCGAGATATTTTATGTAAGATGATCAACAAGGACCTTGGAACACAATAGACGTTAATTATATTAGATATTACTACTTCCATACTATTGGACTTTAACTTGGAAGGGACTTCCAGAAGTCCATAGTATTAACCACCTCTCTTCAAAGGCAAGATGTTGTCACTTCCCCCACTCTCATTTTCTACGAACACAGGGTATAAGACACCAGCGTGATTTGCCCAAGGTTAGGCAGCTTGCAAGTGAAGGAAGTAGAAGCTGAGCCAGCGATGGGTGCCCCACCTCTTCGTTTACTTCCTCCTTTCACTCAGCTCATGCCCGTGGCTGGCAAAACAACCCAAAGCACACATTCTTCTGGTGTTGAGTCAGTGGCATCCTGTGCCTTCCCAAAGAGAGGAAGCACATTTGAGTCAGGAGGAAATGGAATTGCCAAGTAGGAAAAGAAATCCGAGAACAGAGGACAGCCGACCTGTTCTGTGCTATAAATGTGGCAAAAAGCCACATTAAAATGATTCTGCAGACTCGGTAATCTTGAGAAAATTAAAGTGTGTCAGTATCTGAATCTACATTCCTCCTTCAGGAAGGAAACTAGAATGACTTCCTGTTAATAAGAGCCTGTCTTTATAAGGCCTAAATCCCAAGTTTCCCGGGAGACCTGGCCTTCCTTTTGGGTGTCATCCCTGAATACTTTCTTTCTCATTTAGGTCTCCTTCCCCTGAGTCTGCCTCAGTGTACAGATGGAGCAAGGAATCTGAGCTGTCCCAGATGCTGGCTGCACACTGTCACTGTGGTAGTGGCTGCTCATTCAAGGACCACATCTAACATGTGCAGTCCCATCTCAGAATGGGTAGCTGCTTTCTCAGAAAATTTAGTGCTGGTGCACAAACCTTGACTCAGAGCCCTATGAGACTGATAGGAAAGTCAGACTTGACTACTCGATTTCTTTCCTTTCTATTATCATTGTGACCTAGTCTTCTCTCTGAAGCCATGGGGACAGCGTGTTATGGTGGTTTGAACCTTGGTATAGTATCTCACTGGGAGGTGAGTCACTTTTCTTTTCAGATGTTCCAATAAAAGGGTCATTGCAAGGAAGAAATAAAAGACTATGGCTGAATAGACTAGATATACATTAGGTATGAGGAAAATGATAGTGTGCCTTTATTTGCTGCAAAATAAAAGCTAAGTCTAGAGAAAGAGAGCTATAATAAATATAAATATTTCTGATAATTTCAAATGGATAGGGGTAAAGATAGAGGAGAGTGCTACTTCCCCGTCATGTTGAATATCTCATTTTCTATAACTATAATTTAAAATTTATGAATTTATGAAAAAAATAATTTAAAATAAAGTTAATACGGAGAAGCAGTGTGCCTTTAGAGAGTTTTATATATATATATATATATATACACACACACACACACACTAGGTATTAATTCATTTCCATTTTAATTGAAATGACTTTTCATACATCAGGAAAACCTTTAATAAAGAAAGGAAAACTAGACGTTTGACATGACACTTTGTTGATGAATTTGGAATATTGAAGCAATTTGAGGATAAATATTTTTCTGGTTATGATAGAATCAAGTTATGATTTTTCTGGTGATGAACTTGTGGTTTGGAAGATTAAGAGCATTGTTGCCAGAGGAGTTGTTTTTTATCAGCTCGGACAATTTTGTTGGGTTCTTCAGTAAGGTCCTGGCAAAAGCCAGTCTCATGATTAAAGCTGAGAATCCCAAGATGCTCCATGAATTTTTTAAACCTAAATATGTTCATAATAACTAAACACATTGTATCTCAATGTCCTTCATAACAATTTTGGAGAAGTGGGGAAGCAGTTAACTTCTTTTTTTCTGCATTAAGTGTCAAAGAAGGGGAAAATGTGCTTTTATGTAGGTTCTATAAACGAAGTTCTGAAACATTTTCTAGAAGTCATATCATCTATACTACTAAGAGTTCAGTATGTTTTGTATACAATTTGTTTATATCAATACACCCACTTAAAACACCATTGATGCCACAAAGAGTTTGAAAAAAGTAACACTGTGGAAACGTTGGTGTGAGCCAGTATTGCCTGTTTGTATGGCTTGATGATTTCAAGCCTACTTGGCACATAAGCCATATGGGACTATTCCTGGGATGTGATTTCCATTTGGGCTCAGTCCTATGACTAGCTGATAAGGGCTACGGAAATGTATATGAGAGGAAAGTTGTAGCTGTTATACACTCATCTAGATAATCAAATGGAGGCACTTATGGATGAATAGCTACAATTTCTGTCTACCTTGAAAACTACTGAGGAAGATGAAATGGTCAGGGTCAATAAGTGGACCCATACAGTTCAAACCTGTGTTGTTCAAGGGTCAACTGTATAGTACTTGCAGTTTTCTGGAAAATGTGTTAAGTTTCATGTTGAAAAAGTATGGTTGCTGCAAAACAATCCAGGTACAATTCTGACCATGTTCTCTTGTTTCTTTAAATTAAAGGAAGACGTTCACAAACTCTTCCCTTATCTCATAGCCCAATTTTCAGGAAGTCTAGAATTGTGCTCTTGTCTCATTTGCCCTGATTTTACCAATGAGGAGACAGTTTCATAGCATGAGAGGGATAACTACTGAGCTAGGTTAGCAAAAATTATTCACGTAAGAGAAGGCCCTTGGGAACACTGACAGGATTGTTACCTAGTCCTTCTTTTCTTGGGTCATTATGAACTTTAAAAGGAAATCTATGTTCCATCTCTCTTGTTTGTGTTCTTAAGAGTGAAGCAAGAAGCTTTACTACTTAAAAAAATGCTGGAACAGGGCATACCTACTGTATGTCAGGCACTGAATTTGTGCTAAGGATACAGCTGTGAAAAAGACAAACATAATTTACATTCACAAATGCCACTGTGAAATGATAAGCGAACAAATAAGTGGTGAATGTGTAGGGGACTAGTTCTTCCATGGCAAAATTACTCCTATGGGAACTTATAGCAAAACAGTTAAAGTACAGTAAGGTTATCTTTTATAAAATTAACCTGAAGCAACTATAGAATTTTGGAGTTGTAGGCCAGGTGCCGTGGCTCATGCCTATAATCTGAGCACTTTGGGAGGCTGAAGCAGTAAGATCATCTGAGGTCAGGAGTTCGACACCAGCCTGGCCAACATGATGAATCCTCATCTCCACTAAAAATACAAAAACTAGCCGAGCATGGTGATGTGCACCTATAATCCCAGATACTCAGGAGGCTGAGGCAGGAGAATCACTTGAACCTGGGAGACAGAGGTTTCAATGAGCCAAGATCATGCCATTGCACTCCAGCCTGGGCAACAAGAGTGAGACTCCATCTCAAAATAAATAAATAAATAATAAATAAGGAAGAAGAAGAAGAAATTTGGAGTTATAGACCCCCTTTGTGAGAGGCTTTGGACAGATATAGACTCTCTGGCCTGTTTAGGAAAAGAAGGGCCATCAGTTTCCTACTGCTTAACAAATGACTATAAACTTAATGGTTTCAAACATATTATCTTCAAGTTCTCCAAGTTAGGAGTCTTATAGAACTAAAAGTATCAGCAGAACTATATTCCCTCTGGAAGGTCTAGGGAGATTCTGTCCTTGCCTTTTCTAGCTTACAGAGCAAACTTGTCCAACCCACAGGGCACACGTGGCACAGGATGGCTTTGAATGCGGCCCAACACAAATATGTAAACTTTCTTCAAACGCTGAGATTTTTTTGTGTGATTTTTTTAAAGCTCTTCAGCTATCATTAGTGTTAGTATATTTGATGTGTGGCCCAAGACAATTCTTCTAATATGGTCCAGGGAAGCCAAAAAATTGGACACCCCTGTTCTAAAGGCTTCTGACCATCCTTGGCTCATGGCCACATCACTCAACTTCTGCTTCCAGTCTCACATCTTCTTTGCCTCTAACTCTCTTGCATCCCTCTTTCACCTGTAAGGACCTATATGATTACACTGAGCCTGCCTATATAATATAATCCAGGATACTCATCTCAGCATTCTTTTTTTGTTTGTTTTTTTTGGCGTAAAAACACTTGATTTTTATTCTGTATTTTATTACTGAAATATGTTGTCCTACCCATCCCACCCTACAATAAAAATCTCACTCAGTCCCCCCATTTCTTTCCCTCATCCCCTCTTCCACCACACCATCCCGGAACAAGTGATCCAGGATTACCTAACCACTGGCCATTTTGGAGTGTGTCCATTGGGTAGCAATGTGGAAACCACCAGGGCCTTTGTGAAGAAAATGGAGGGGGTTGAGGGAGTCCCAGGAGGGGCTTATTTGAGGGCCTTGGCCACTTGCTCATAGACGAGCTCGATCTCCTCATCATCTGGACAGGTGGAAACGAATTCTTCCCGCGGGTAGGCATTGCTCAAATACCGATGCCCTTCCCGGAAGGCCTCGGGGATGGTGAATCCCCGGTACTTCTTACACGCCACCTGTACTATGTGTAACTTTGGCAACAGTTTGCAGTCAGCCAGGGTGAGCTCGTTGCCATCCAGAAACTTCCTCTGAGAGACACCTTCATCTTCAGCACTGGTTTCATCCACTTCTTCTGGGAGGGGGGATGTTAAGTAATTGTCTAAAACCTTCAGGGCTTTCAGGAGTCCCTTCTCCAGATTATCATTGAGTGCTGGGTTTGAATTCTTGATGTAGGCAGAAAATTTGGCAAATATGTCCAGCCCAGCAGTGTTGGACTCAGGGTTCAGAGCTGCTAGCTTGGGGTACCTGGGAGGGCACAGCACTGCCTCCAGAAATTCCTCAATCTTGTTGGTGTCTGTGTGCACTTCAGTGCCATACAGCAGGAATGGGAGCTGCCCTCCTGGGCACAGCTTCTGCACTGTCCCTGTCCGCCTTTTGGTGTCAACGGTGGTAACATTGAAGGTGACTCCCTTGAGCCACAGTACCATGAACAGTCTCTGGGAGAACGGGCAGTTCCCAATCTTGGCCCCATCACTGCCAGCCTTCACGAACAATTTGACCTGCGGTTGTTCTTCAGCCATGGTTGCGGGGACCAGGAAGTGGCCGTCGCTGGGGGAACTGGGAGGGGCTGGGGCCAGGGAAGGCAGTTCTCACACTCAGGCATTCTCTCCCCTAGACCCAGGGCTGTCCCTTCAGCGCAATATAAGCTCAATCAGACCCTATTTGCTCCCAAACTCGGCCTCCTCACCAGCCCAACGCACCCCACACCCAGCTCCTCCAGCTCGGTCCCCTCCCGGGCTGGATCAGAGAGCCTCAGCATTCTTAATCACATCTGTGAAGTAATTCTTTGCCATGTAAAGTAATAATGACGCATAAATTCTGGGGATTAGGAGGTAAATGTCTTTAGGGAGGAAATTCTGTCGCCTAGCACAGAACATAGAGTGAGAATTAAAAATGTTTCAATTTAACATCTGTTGGGGATGGAATGTTTCTGTAGCCCCCAAATTAATATGTTGAAACCTCAAACCTTAATATAATGGTGTTAAGAGGTGGGGTTTTGGCAGGTAATTAGGTCCTGAGGGGAGAGCCCTTATGAATGATTTCAGCACCCTTATAAAGGGGTTCACAGAGAACTCTCTCATCCTCTTCTCACCATGTGAAGATAAATGAGCAAACAGCCACCTGCAGCTCAAAAGAGAGCCCTCACCACAACCGAGCCATGCTGGTGCTCTGGTCTTGCACTTTCAGCCTCTAGAACTGTGAAAAATAAATTTCTGTTTTTTATTAGCTACCCAGTCTATGGTGCTTTGTTATAACATCTCAACCTAAGACAATAATTAATTCAGGTCTTAATTATTTGAAATAGATAAATATAGATGGAAAGACATTTTAGGTTGAGTTGGAGGAAATTATCTTCACACTCATTACTGTCAATTTGCATCAGGCTCTTTTACAGTCTACATCTGTGTTTAGACCTTGTTCTACTTACAGAATAAGCACGAGTCCTAGTGATTGCCCTTCAGATACCTTCAAAGGGCAGTTTAACTATAAATTGGAACCACTCTTCTTTTGGAATAAATCAATAAAAATAGGGGGATCTCCTAATAATAGGGCACTAATTGCTGAAAGAACAGACCAAAAAATATTTAATATATTTCAGTCCTGTGCCAATTATGAGAATAAGTGAAAAGAGTATACACTCCAAAGCTATTGGTCAAAACATGATAAAGAAAATAAATGCTTACATAGTCTTCCAAATTAAAAGCTAATGTAAAGGTTGGACATTAGATTTTCTGATATACATTATATTGTACATACCAGAGAAAGAGAATCAATAGGTGATATATATTAGAGATACATATATGCACACACACATACACACACTCACACACACACATATATATGAGATTTAGAAAGAGACATATTTTAAGGAATTGGCTAATTCTAAGGAGTTGTGGAGGCTGACAAATCTGAAATTCTTTGGCCAGACTAGCAGGCTGAAAATTCAAGTAAGAGTGAGGTTGTAATCTTGAATCCAAAATAAGCAGGGCAGGCCAGCAGACTTGAAATTCAGGTGAGATTCCCATGTTGCAGTCTTGTGGCAGAAATCCTTCTTTGAGAAACCTCAGACTTTGCTCTTATAGCCTTCAACTGATTGGATGAGGCCCACCCAAATTATGGAGGATAATTTGCCTTACTTAAAGTTAACTGACTGTAAATGTTAAGTTACATCCACAAATGCCTTCACTGCAGTATCTAGACTAGTGTTTAACCAAATAACTGAGCACCATAGAACCTAGGCATGTTGATACATACAATTACCATCACAATGCCCAAGGCTGAGAGCAATATTCTTATTTCTTTGGTTGGGGCAGTGAGGACTTTTTTTGAGCAGAAGAGTCTTGAGAATTAGCAGTAATTCTCACTACTACCACTTATATTACTAAAGGCTGGCATTTAAATACAATAAAAGAAGTCAAAGATTTTTTAGAACTGAAAATTGGGGAAATATGAGATTTTGTTACTTATCATTGTATATAATTTCTTAGTAATGATTACTACTAGAACTACTTTATTGCACAGCCATCAATTCATGTAGAAGGACATGGGCATAAATCCCTGTGTTGATTAATTATTTTGGGAGCCTGGAATCACCTTGAATTAATCAGCCAGGTTACTTTAGAATATAATATATGACATTAATTTTATGATACTATGACAACTATGGAGAAACCAGCTGATTTGAAAATGGACCACCTATCACATTGATAAATAGAAACTGCCCAAATGCAGAGGAAATGTTAACTTAGAGAAATTTACAGATGTTGATGTTAATAAAAAATAGTTCCTTCATATTAAATATAACCAGATAATTTTTTAAAACTTGGAAAGATTAGGAGCTTAAATAAGTAAATGAAGCTGAGCTTAATGCAGAGAGATGTTTTACTAGTTCCCTTTTGAACTACTTTTTTAACTGAAAGAGAAAATAGACTTTTAAAAGTCACCAACATAATTACTTTAAAGATAACAACTGATGCTCATCTTTGTACCTGTTCAGGTACTATCTACTGGCATCATGCAGGAATGCTGGGCCACAGAACCAGGATTTCTATATAGAACCATATGCACATATATATCCTATACGAGAGGATATTGGTGACAGAAAACATTTGATTTCAAGGTAACTGAGCCTGACTTTGTATTCTATGTGGGTGTATGTGTGACAGAGAGAGAGATTTATCTTAAGGAATTGTCTCACGTGCCTGGAGGCCTGGAAAATTCCAAATCTTCAGAGTAGACTGGCAGCCTGGAGATCCAGGGAACAGTTGACTTTTGAGTTTAAAAGTAGTCTGCTGACAGGGCAGTCTGCATTCTCATAAGGCCTCCAACTGATTGGAAGAGGCCCATTTACTTTATGGAGGGCAGTCTGCTCCATTCAAAGGCCACAGAGTTAAATGTTAATCTCATCCAAAAAACACCCTCACACAAACATCTAGAAGCATGTTTGACTAAATATCTGAGAAATGTCTCCAGCCAAACTGACACATAAAATTAACCATCACAGATTCTTAACTGATTTAAGCTATGAGTTGGAATCACATGTATAATGGGAATACAAGTAAGAACAGAAGAAATGAATGGATAATATGAAGTTCTTCCAGATTGGATAGTCATGTTTTATTTCCCAAGAGCTCTTTAGACCTCATAAATGCAAGTACAACTCTAATATTAACTGTAATAAAAATGACTTTATAAAGAGAATACATTGGTGGAGTAGCAAGAAAAGGATGTCAGCTCAGGAGGAGACAAAAGGTGAGTCTTTTTAGCAAGTAAAACAGCCCTATTCATTTCCTCCCTTATGGGTGCCTCCTGTCCCTCCTCTGCACCACTGAACTCAGCTGCTCAGTAGCATGCAATGCTCAGCTCTCTACTTCTCTGCATGCCCCTTGTGCTCCTGACAGCAGAAGGGAAGGCTCTTGGAGAGACACTGCCAGCAAGATGCATTACTAAGTTGGGAGTAGCTTACTACAACAGAGGCAGTGCTGAGCTCACCATCTGCAATGCCTACTTGTATTCCAGTCAGGTTTGTCTACCGAGTCTTCCTCACTCCCCGCTGTGCCATCAAACTGGCTGCAGTAAGAGATAAAGATACTTGTGTTTTTTCCACCACTGACCTATAATCAAGAACCATAACGATGAAGCATACTAATTCTAATCAGCAAAGGCCACTTGTTTACTCATTCGTCTTTTGCCTTTGTGATGTTCAACATGCATCTCCAATCAGTCAGAGATGGAATGTGGATTTGATTTGGAAGGACTCCAGGCTCCTGTGCATTCTGAGCAGAGGCACCAGACCCCACTGCTACGCTGTTCTATGACTATTACAACTCTAAATCTCAATAGAATGCTGCTACCACCAGCCAGTCCTAGTACCCACAGTGTACCCAGATGAAAGCAAAAATAAAAAACTTTTCAGATTATTCTTAATTACCTTCCAAAATTCAAGGAAGATTTCCATAGAGAGAAATTAAGCCATTGATTCTATCAATTTATATCTGATACATCTTGGAAAATGTGGAATTAGATGTCATATGAAGGCCAATGGCATTGAAGTCCTTTATAGACCTTTTTTTTTCATCTGAAAAGATGATTTAGTTACATTTGAACAGGAAGATGAATTAAATGAAGTTTTAAAATAATTTCTAGGTATAGATCTTTAACATTCTCTCATAAGGACCTTAGGGATAAACAAACAAAAAAATACAATAAACATGCCTTCTATACTATTCAAAATTAATTAACCAACTAAAGTTCTCAATAAAAAGTAGTTAATTTAACTATCAGATTCTTTCTTAATATGGCAAAGCAGTCTTGTTTAATGTGCTTACATTTATTCTTCTATTCCCTAGGCCAATAGTGTTTTTAATCTCCCTTTTATCTTGCCAAAATCTATTAATGAGTATATTTAAGTACACAAACATTAGGTTAGGAAAAATATTAACATATATAGTAGCTATTCACAATTATCCAGCCATAGCTTAGCCTTCTTTCCACCCTTTGTATACTACATGGGCCCTTTTATTAACTTACAGATTTTTTTCAAGGTAAGCATTAAAATTTTTTCCTAGCAGGCTTTATGTTGCTAAATAATATTTGTGGGTTTGTGTGTGTGTGATGTTGCTAATTTGCAGGTGGATATTGCAGGTTGACTCCCTAGGGATTAAAAGTAGTCCCTAGGGATGCCAACTCTGAAAAAATGGTTGTCTGGTTTTAGTTAAATATATCCAAATATATCAAAATCTTAATTTTATGTTATGTATAGGTCTTTGAAAATATTTCCTTAGAATGTTATGTATAGGTCTTTGAAAATATTTCCTTAGATTTAATAACAAGTTTATAGTTTCTTCTAAAATTGTAGAGTTTTTCACAAAAATTTAAGTGTTTAAACCACCTGGAATTAATTGAAAGGTTTATCATGTTCTATTGTTCTTCTACTTGAGTAGTCAGTTTCTGAATATTGAATTTGGTTTTCAAATATTTAATATTATACATACATGTGACTTATTTCAAATTGTGAAAATTCAATATTTATCAGTGATCAGTTTGTTGCCACTTGGCCCCTAAATCATACTTGAAAATCTCCTCTGTTATAATACACTGGAATCTTCAACATTTCTTCTTTTTCTTAAAATTTATTTATATTTAGTTTTTCCATAAGTTATTGAGGTACAGGTGGTACTTGATTACATGAGTAAGTTCTTTAGTGGTGATTTGTGAGATTTTGGTGCACCCATCACCCGAGCAGTATATGCTGCACCATATTGTAGACTTTTATGCCTCACCCCCCTCCCACTCTTCCCCCAAGTTCCAAAAGTTCATTGTATCATTCTTATACATTTGCATCCTCATAGCTTAGCTCCCACATACCAGTGAGAACATATGAGATTTGGTTTTCCATTCCTGAATTACTTCACTTAGAATAATAGTCTCCAGTCTCATCCAGGTAACTGCAAATGCTGTTAATTCATTCCTTTTTATGGCTGCATAGTATTCCATCATATATATATACACACATACATACATATACACACACACACACATATACACCATAGTGTCTTTATCCACTCATTGATTGATGGGCATTTGGGTTGGTTCCACAATTCTGCTATGGTGAGTTGTGCCACTATAAACATGCATGTGCAAGTATCTTTTTAAAATAATGACTTATTTTCCTCTCAGTAGATACCTAGTAGTGAGATTGCTGGATCAAATGGTAGTTCTACTTTTAGTTCTTTAAGGAATCTCCACAGTGTTCTGCATAGTGGCTATACTAGTTTACATGCCCACCAGCAATGCAGTGGTGTTCCCTGTTCACCTCATCCACGCCAATATCTACTGTTTTTATTGATTGATTGATTGATTGATTGATTATGGCCATTCTTGCAGGAGTAGGGTGGTATTGCATTATGGTTTTGATTTGCATTTACCTGATAATTAGTGATGTTGAGCATTTCTTCATATATTTGTTGGCCATTTTTATATCTTTGAAAATTGTCTATTCATGTCCTTAGCTCACTTTTTGATGGGATTTTTTTTTTTTACTGATTTGTTTGAGTTCATTGTAGATTCTGGATATTAGTCCTTTGTCAGCTGTATAGGTTGTGAAGATTTTCTCCCACTCTGTGCTGTGGATTGTCTGTTTACTCTGTTGATTATTCCTTTTGCAAAAGCTCTTTAGTTTAATTAGGTCCCAGCCATTTATCTTTGTTTTTATTGCATTTGCTTTTGGGTTCTTGATCATGAAATCTTTGCCAAATCCAATTTCTAGAAGGATTTTTCCAATGTTATCTTCTAGAATTTTTATGGTTTCAGGTCTTAGGTTTAAGTCCTTAATCCTTCTTGAGTTGATTTTTATATAACGTGAGAGATGAGAATCCAATTTCATTCTCTTAGATGTGGCTAACCAATTATCCCAAGACCATTTGTTGAAAAGGGTGTCCTTTCCCCACTTTGTTTTTGTTTGCTTTGTTAAAGATCAGTTGGCTGTTAAGTATTTGGGTTTATTTCTGGGTTCTCTATTCTGTTCCACTGGTCTATATGCCTATTTCTATTCCAGTTAGTACCATGCTGTTTCGGTGACTATGGCTTCATAGTATAGTTTGAAATCAGGTGGTCTGAAACCTCCAAATTTGTTCTTTTTGCTTAGTTTTGCTTTGGCTATGCGGGCTTTTTTTTTGGTTCCATATGAATTTTAGAATTGGTTTTTCTAATTCTGTGAAGAATGATGGTGGTATTTTGATGGGGATTGTGTTGAATTTCTTTCTAATGGGCACTATGTTCAGCTTTGTCAGGAGAGGGTGTCTGAGGAACATTCCAGTAAGATGGGGACTTCTCTTCTGAGTTCTAGTGTGTTTCCATCTGCCACTTCTTGCTCCTGCTGTGTGGTTGTTCAGTAATGTGGCTCGCCTAGAGTGCTCAGGCTCTCGGCAACTGCTCAGCCGTGGCCTGGGCCCAGTAGCCATCTTTCCAGAACCATTTAGATGAAGGTAATGCATATGCCAGACCTGTTCTGGCCCAGGTGACCCAGAGGCTTCTTTGACATGGGGAGGCTACAGCCACACCTTTCAGCTCCGGCCTTTTGGGAGAAGAACTCACATTCCAAGTTTTCCCTTCCTTGGATACCCTTCCTCAGCTCCACGGTACTCTGTAGGGATCATTTTATATTTTTATAGTCACTCTTCTATCAAAACAATAAGTATATCAAATTTCCCATGTTTCAATTTTTGTGTATTTTCTAGTTCCTAATTGAATCCAGCCTAATGCAAACAGCACTCGGTTTCCAATGGATCTGTAATGCTTTTGCTGTCATATATTCACTGTTGTGGTTGTGGGGTGGTTGTCTGCTAACTTGCCTTTTTGTGTTTTTTTTCCCCTATGCCAAGTCTTAATTATTCCATTGCTTCTCTGCCATTTTTAAACAATTTAGTTACTAAAAAATTCAATTAAATTTACTGTTTATATAAACTCTATATATTTAGTATATATATAGAATATATACTAAAAAATTCAATTAAATTTACTGTTTATATGTAAACTATATAGAGTAAACATAAACATATTTAACTAAATCTAAAATGTGACATATTTAATTAAATTTAATTAAAATATACACGTGTATTTTGATTATCTATATACAGCTGCTTAATATGATATCCATTGTGTTTTCCTTTTATTATCATTCTTTCAACTCTTCTTGATTTCTACTTGCCCATTTTTCTTCACATTAATTTTAGAATCAAATTTTCAAATTCTTCAAAAAAGTTAACTGATCAATTGGTATTTAACTAAAATTTAATTAATTTAGGGAGAATGACCAGATTTATAATACTGACTCTTCCCATTTGTGAACATAGTACTTTTTTTCCAGAAACTTATTTTGTTTTTCCAGATCTTGTTTGTCTTTTAATTTAAAAATTATTATTTTTCTCCAAAAACTTATTTTGTCTAATCTACTCTTAGGTAATTATACATTTTTTGATATTCTAATGAACAATTACCTTTTAACAATATATTTTCTGATGAATAAGAAAAGTTTTCATGTGTTTATATGTATCTTGCACCTAGGAAGCTCACTGAATTCTCTCATTAGATCTAAGTTTTGTTAGGAGATTCTTTTGAATTTTCGAAGTACACCTTCATATTATCTGCTATTAGTGGCAATTTTTCTTACTGTTTTCATTTTTTAAATTTCTCAATCTTTTTTTATCTTGTTTACTTAATGTAGTCAATACAATGTTTAATAGAAGTGGCGATATGCATGCTTTCTCTGTTCCTGATTTAAAAGGAATAGATCTAAAATTTTAACACAGTATACAATTCACTAGAAGTTTTGGTCATATATCTAGGAAAATTCACTAGTATTACTAGTTTGCTATCAATTTTGAATCAAAATTAAGAGTTGAATTTTATAAAATGCTTTTCTCTGTGGAGATAATTATATGATCATAATGATAGCTTAAAGCAGAAGATTACATTAATAGATTTTCTAAAATTAAAACATCCTTTATTACTGACTGTACTCAATCATAAAAGATGTTTCATGATTTGATTCCTTTGATTCATTTAATTAGTACTTTTGGATATGTTCTTATAAGTTTAATTACCCAATAATTTGGCTTTCTGACTCTGTCATTGTCCAGTTTTAATACCAAAATGTTTGTAGTATTATAAAATGAGTTGTAATTTTATATTTTTCTCCATAATCTAAAACTCGATGTATAAGAAAAAAAAATTTATTAATTGAGGGTGCTTTTTGTGAGCATGAATTCAGGAGCATGGGAATGAAAATCAACTATGAGTTTCTTGAAACCACTGAGATTATAGTTTGTTATCACAGCTTGGCCTAGTCTATTCTTACTGATTTTATAGCCAAATTCCAATTGATTTTCTCTTGTTTTTAATTTGAGACTCTGTCCTTCAATTAATGGTTTGAATATAATAAAATTTGCTATGGTTTTTGTTATACTTGGCCTTACTTCTTCAATATTGGGCTTGCTTCATACAATATATTTTTCTTGCCTATTTTTTCTAACTCTCTCCCTTCTATTGAATTGTTAATGATTAATTTATTTCACTTTTTCCACAGTTTTCTTGTTTGGAGCTCATTCAATTTTCATTATATTAGTAGTTGGTGTTAAAATTTTAACATGCCCAATTGTCTTAATAATGTCATCTTAATAATCCCTAATAATCCAGTTTATCCCTACTTAGTCTAAAAAATTCAACAGAACTTAAATTGTTACTGCAATTAATCACTCTCAAATTGTTGTCTAGAATTTTAGTTGTAATTTTAATTTCCTTTAATTGATAATTGTGATTCAAAAAAAATATTTAGACAATTTACCTAAAAGTTTTATTTTTATCAAAAAGACAGTCTATGTAAATACCCAAGTTCATAAATTCTTCTAAAATTCTAAACATTTTATGTAGAATTTTATAAGCAATTTCTTTCCTTATTCCTTCTTATAGGTTTGTTTTTTATTTAATTTATTTTTTATCAAGAACATCTATTAATTGGCCTTTCAATCAGAATCTGAGTGGTAAATTATCTCTTAAATGCTTTCATTTGTATTAATATTTGAAACTGTTTCACTGGAACTTTAGAACTTTAGGCTGTTATTTTTATCTCAGCTTTTTGAAGATGTTATTTTGTTGTCTTCTTACATTTTTGCCAAGAAGTAATCTGTTAGCAATTTTGATTCCTTTGTAAACAACCAAGTCTTTTTGCTCTTTAAAAATTTATCATTTGTAAAACTTTTCTCTTTTTTTTAGATCCTGCATTTTCTCCATAATATATGCAGGTTGGATCTATATTTATTTATTGAGTTCAATATTTATTTTGCTTATTTAATCCAATAGTTTATGCCTTTCACTAATTCTGGAAAAATTTCACCTATTATTTCTTTGATTTTTTCTATCCCCAATTAACTCTTTTCTCTTTTATCAACCTTTGTTGAACTTAAGTCGTTCCACTCATTTTAGCCTAGGTGGTTGTTCCGTTGTGTTGTCTACATTCATGTCTCTTTTGCTTCCTCAATAATGTAGTCATACCCAGCTTCCAGCTTATATATTCCTTTTGAGTCCAGCTTTATTTGATGTTAAATTGTTACAAAAAACTTATTGATATTAATAGTCATATCTCTAATGTCTTTAAGTTAATTTGATTTCCCTTTAAATCCTTTCTATTCTTTTTCTTGGTGTCTTTTAGCTTATAGGATTCTATTACTTCTTCTGTACTTTAAATCATTTTTTAAAAACCTACTTTTCACACACTAGATTGCTTTATTTCACAAGTTTTTTTGTTACAAGTTCTTCTGTTTGATGTATCTCCTCTCTTCATCATGGAAATATTTTTTAGGAATTTCTTTAATTTTAGTTGTTCTCTTTTCTTTGCGTGTGTTCTATGAGCGTGAGATTATGAAAACGGGATTTCAGAGTAATTTCGGTTTACAACTGCCAGTGCCTTCAGAGGCTTACTTGGTCTGGTATCAGTCTTTAGGTAAATTTTTTGGGGATCTCTGCACCATTCATACAGTGTAAATTTGAAATGTATACATGCAGAAGACAGTCTTGGGATTTCATTTTCTGCAGAGACTTTAAAAGAAATACAGAATCCTAGTCAGACACAGAAACATAATTGTTTCTTGAGACTTTTCTGGGCCTGAGGGTACAACTTCTCTAAGTCAATTTTCACCAAGTAGGAAGATTTCCCAGGGTTCAAATCTCATTCAGCGATTACAGTTCCAACCCTGAACACGTCCTCTTCCCCTGCCTGTGAAATACTATCCTGATCTTGACATGTTGGGCTCATTTTAGATCTCATATTTCCCTCATCTCTCGTTTTCGATCTCATTCTGAAGTGTTGCCTCATGTGTTTTGTTCTTCTGACTTCAAGTTCCTGAGACTTGGTCATTTTTTTCTGTCTTTCAAGGTTAGCCAAGTATTTTTTTTACTTTTGTTTAATTGTCATAGTCAACTAATGACTAAGACAAATGTCTTAGTCAGCATTTGTAAGTGTTTGGAATGAGGTAGAAGTCTGCATCATTTCAGTTCACCATGTTTTGAACTTGAATTCAGTCATTTTTAAATACATGCTTTCTTTAATTTTTTGCATAATTATATTTACATAGACTGTGAATTTCTACTGCCTATTTTCTATCAGTAAGGTTCTTGCCAAACATGAAATAAATCTCTTTCTGAAGTATTAGTATTATCTTAGAGTTCCTGCATCATTGTCTAAATAATGTAGAGTTGTTGTTTTATCACTAGCATTTAGTATTGGGTAGTATATTGATTTATTTTTGCTAAATTGAGAGGTAATCTAGAACTCAGATTTACTATACCTATATCTACATATTATAGTGGCAATTTGTTAATAAACTAATGAATTGTATAATGTTTGAATTGTATTGGAAAATCAAAAGAATAGCATTTAAAAAGGTTTTGGTGTCAAAAAAAGAGGTCAGATACTTAGAATATTTTAAAAGCAGTGTTTAAATAAAGGTACATAGCTCAGAGTCTGACTTTATGTCTCATAAACCCCCTCTACCTTTTTTATGTTATAGTGTTGGTCTAATTTAGGTGCTGACTCTTGCAGTCACAGCTCACAGGGGCTGGAATAGAAACTGAGAACATTAGATTGTTAACTCCCAATGAGAGCTGTGTCAGGCAGAATGAATGAATTCTCATGTTAGCCTGATCATTACATTTTCTCTGTACAGATGAATATATAAAAATAAAAATGATTATATAATTGTTAGGTTAATTTGGAATCAGAACAAGAAGGGGTTTTAACAACTTTTTGAATATTTAATATCGTTAGGGCTCAAAACTTGACATGTCAATTCCTTTCATAGGAATGTATTCACTCAATGGACCTATACTCACATTCATTTGACACTAGGTCTTCATTCATAGAGCTGTCATTGCTTATGTGTTCTCAATGGCTCCTCTCTATCTATGATTCTATTGCTAAATCATCTTACTTGGGGTTGCCATCTGCCATTTTGAATCACATCCCTATTTTCAATCAGGTTCTGGCTAAGTTTTGTTAACCTTGCAGTCATTTTCTCCCCTGAAGGCAACTGACTTTGAAGTACTGCTGCTGCCTTTTCCCACCATATTATTCCTATAATTAGCTGCTGAGATTTACTGAACTCTTCCTATGGAGGCACGTGCTATACTTTTTGATACTCATTCTCTCATTTAAACTTAGAAAACAAACATGAAATAGAAAATGTTATACCTATTTTGCTGATCTATAGATTTCTGAATGACTTGTCTGTCTAGTAAGACAGTAGCAAAAAGTCAAGAGTTTATACTTAGGCAAGTATATTTACTCTAAAGCACTTCTACCTACCTTCACAATAACTGGCTCTTGGAACCACACTTTATGACACTAAATCTTAGTATATTAGATCAGGACTGTGGTGATTATTCTCATTTTATGTGAAGAAATAGATCTAGAAGTCTGTATTTTATCTAAGACCAAAATCCAATTAATTACTAGCCAATCTGGGACTAGAACCATGACCTTTAGACTGCTAGTCCTGGGAATTTTCCAAAGTTATACTCTCTTCCTTATTTTCCTTCTACAGCTGTGCTGCTTCATATGTGAACCATTTAATTTGCAAGGTTGCCTGAAGAGATGAGTCATGAAATTAGTTTTATATTGACTAATGGTATTTACTTATCTATATAGACACATGTTACACACATGTGAACAAATGACAACTTCCATCATTACCAGGACAAGGTTGCTGAGTTTTTTGGATGTGAGGATGGGTGGATGGGTTTTCTTTCTTTCTTTTTTTTTTTGAGACTCGCTCTGTCACCCAGGCTGGAGTGCAATGGCGTGATCTCAGCTCACTGCAACCTCTGCCTCCCAGATTCAAGAGATTCTCCTGCCTCAGACTCCTGAGTAGCTGCAACTACAGATGCGTGCCGCCACGCCTGGCTAATTGTTTTGTATTTTTAGTAGAGACAGGGTTTCACCATGTTGGCCAGGATGGTCTCAATTTCTTGACCCCGTGATCTGCCTGCCTTGGCCTCCCAAAGTGCTGGGATTACAGGCATGAATCACTGCGCCCAGCCAAGTTTTCTTTTTTTCTTCTTTTTCTCTAAGCTATCCATCCTTTTTAACCCAGTGAGCAAGTGTGAACATTTCTCACACAGTCTGAAAAATTAGGATTACAAATTCTGTGTTTCAAATAAAGCCTTAAACAAACAAAGTAAGTATAAAAACTACTAGCTAGTATTCAGCTGTCTATAACTAGCTAAATATCTCACTAGGAGTATTCACTTTTTCTTATATTCTGAATGGAAAGTTTGCGGCTTTGCACAGCATGGATACTTTCTAGTTAAAATTCAGAAGCATTATCATTGTCCAGCTGAGCTGCTATGTGGGTCAACCATTCCAAGACTTCATCTTTTTTATTTTTAAAATGACTGAAATAGTATTGTAAAGAATTCAGTCCTTTGAAGCCAGCAATATATAGAAATTATATGACTGTAATCCCAGATGGAAGAGTTTTTTGGTTTTGTATTTAAATTTTGAGGGAACATTATGCCTGTGCAAGATGTCAGCTTGGCAGGTTGGAAGATCAAAGTTCTTTGTTCATGTACAGCATATATGCCAAAGCTAAGACATCTCTCTCCTACCCCATTGTGCTACTAACTCTTAATAATAGCTGCCAATTCCAGCCAGGCAGAAAGCAGTTAAGTGCCCATGTGCATCCCTCCTTCGTTGAGTCTGACAGGCAAGGTGACATTGTGATGATGCATTACCGATGATGGAGTTGCAAGGAATTGAACAAACAAAGCATTAGTATCCTGAGTAGTAGCCAAACAACATTCCTCAAAAAAGTCATCTCATCAGGTCCCCTCAAAGACTGAGAACCCTGTAACTTCAAGGATAGATTTTCAAACTTTAGAATTGACTAACCAATGTAAAATCTAAAATATGAGCGTAGTATTTTTTAAGAAATGAATGAAGTCTCTCTCCCCTTTTCTTTGCTTTTCATTTTTAGGGAGGATAGGTCAACTTTATGATAGATTTGGGTTTTTTGTTTTTTTTTTTTTAACAATACTTAAAACATAATTTTCCATTAAAATTTGATGTAGTCTGCTCAGTTATTTAAAATTTAGCAGCTGACAAAGTTTGGTTTCATCATTTAAAAAACTGAGAGGCTGTTTCTCCTAACATAAACAACCACTATTTTAAAATTTGGGCTGAAATAAAATAAAATTTATTGACAAAAGATTATTGTAGAACAGTTTGGCAAAATGCAAAGGTCCATTCTTTACCAATTTCAACTTGTATAAAGAAAATTTTCACGTGGTTAACTAACAAATATTTATTCACTACCCACCCATGTGCCAGTTTCTGTTAGGTATTGAGGTTATGAAAGTGGTTTCTGAGGAAGGGCGCGTTGGCTCACGCCTGTAATCCTAGCACTTTGGGAGGCCAAAGGAAGGCAGATCATGAAGTCAGGAGATCGAGACCATCCTGGTTAACGTGGTGAAACCCAACCTGTACTAAAAAAAAAAAAAAAAAAAAAATACAAACAAAACTAGCCAGGCGCGGTGGCGGGCACCTATAGTCCCAGCTACTCAGGAGGCTGAGGCAGGAGAATGGCTTGAACCTGGGAGGTGGAGGTTGCAATGAGCTGAGATCCTACCACTACACTCCAGCCTGGCTGACAGAGCGAGACTCCATCTCAATAAAACAAAAACAAAAGTGGTTTCTGCTTCTTATGAATTTACTCTATGGTGGGAGAGGAGATACAAATGAATAAAGAGAATAGTAACACACCAGAGATAGTAAAATTAGAAAGAAGAGGTGACACAACCCTACCTGGAAGAGGCATCAGGTAATACCATCTACCAGAAGTAACAGTGGAGCTTATCTTACTGGATAAGACTGAAGTTGGCCATGCAAAAGGGAGGGGATTCAAATCCTAAAACAGTCATAGTACCACAAGAGCAAGCACTGCTAGAAATAATCTCATCTAAGTAAAACCATCTCACCAAACTCCCTTTTAGAACTGCAGTCTGACTTGGGAAAAGTCTAGGTTTTCTACTAATTAAAAGCCCAAACTGGGTGATACTTGTTAATTTGTGTTGCAGTGATCATATTCTTTGTGTTTTCTTTGCTTTTTGGTATTGTCTTATTTGACAAGGAAGGAACTAATTTTGTTTCATTCAACTTTTTCTAGGCCCCTAGTGTGTATTATGTCTAACTCAATCAACTATTTTTTTCTTTGTACTGATCTGAATACAAGGAGTTTTCTATTAATTTTGACAGTTCATTGAATCTTAAAAGTTTGCTTCAAGGTTGGATTTATTATATATTTTAGATCTAGAATTTCCTAATGTCAAAAATAATGTTCCATTCTGATTATTGTTAAGAAAGTTGTATATATATTTCCAATGGAAGGAACTTACTTTATCGAGATTTTGCTGTCACAATGCAAATAATTATAGATAAGATAGCTCTTGGTGACTTGTGTTTGTAAGTAAAAGGGACCATTTACTTTTTCTAGTTTTGTTTATGATTTTTCACATTTCAGTGAAACAAATACTTACCTTCAATTCAAAATGCAGTTGCTTTTATCATTTACAAAGCATAGAGTACAAAATATTCTTTCCTATTCACAGATTAGTTTGGAAAATGAAAGAAGTTGGTCAAACTTCAGGTCCTTGAAAATATTAAAACTTAAAGGGGTTTCAAAGCCTCTAAATGCTAAAGCTTTGAAATTTTTCATATGCAAATTTTAATGGTGCATCACATAGAACTTTAAGAAATCAGAGAGCTTTTTTTTTTTTTTTCGCGTTAAACACAGCAGCATTTTAGGATAATGTGTGCTAGCTTCTCTGTTTGTGTAACAGTTTCTGAAACGGATCTTTTCAAGCATAGTAACGGGTTTGAATTGTGTTTGCCTAAAGGCTGTGAAAACCAGAAACTGTGAAATGGAGTTCAAGCACAGCCCTTTCATAGCTGGCAGAAGTTCAGCTGTAGTTTTGGGTAGTTTGGTCAGTGGTTTCAACAAATACTTTGAAAATTTTATCTATATATAAGCATTCTTTTACTGAGCTGTTGTAAGCGAGTATTGAAGAGTAAATTCTTTATTTTTCCATCCATTATGCACTTTCTACATTTGTGGGAATAGAGACCACTCATTGAATACATTTGCTGGGTTCACTGCCAATTGGAATGTATGAATAATTGATACACATTGGATTTACTATCTTTCATTGCAAATCCCTTTACACATTATACCAGGATTATGGCTTAGGAAATGAGGTGGGTGTGAACCACACTTCAGAAGTCCAATCTTATTATTCATTGCTTCAAATACCTCTGCTTTATGTATTTTTTTTCCGAAAGTTTAATTCAACTATAGAAATAAGATGAAAAAGCAAAAAAGATCTATCCAAACTGTGATCCCACGCTGTTTCTTCTAGTCTTCTGATTTTCTGTTTTGAATTTGAAGTTTATGCTCAAATCTAGTGGGCCAAAAGATGTCATAATTAAAACTATGGTAAAATTCCCCTGGACACCCTTTCATTCAATAAACCTTTATTGAAGCCCTGCTTTTGACCCAAAGCCATTAGAATGTATGAAATCACTCAAGGAAACTGTCAAGCAAGTTCTGGGGCCAAGAATTCTTTATGATCTCTTATTTGAAGGGTGTTCCAGAGTTCTTCATATCCTAATGCTGTATTATAAGGTTTTAAATTTATATTGGGATTTATGATTTGTAAGCCTTCTCACATGTAAAATTATATCCGTTTCAGAAAGAAAGAGCTATAGTAAGTATGTGGATTCCAATTCTGAGCCTTCTTCTTGCTGGGAAGGTAAATTAATTGTTCCTGTTCCAACTTCAGCAGCACTTTCAGCAGTGGCTACATGTTCTGGTGGCCTCAGCTCTCCCTGAATGGATACCTGAGGTCACATCCACAGGATGACCCTGGCTTTGGGTTTCCTTTCAGTTTACCTCCATGCCTAGGAAAGTTAGGGGTAGTTTTTTGCTTTTGCTAAAACTTGGGCTCCCTCAGATACCCCTTAGCTATTTCTCCTTTTCCATTACCTGTGTGGACATTTCTTGAGTTTAAATTCTCTCTGTTTGAAATACCTAGAGTGGTATTTGTTTTCCTGACTGATATGCTTCTTTACACCTCCATTCCCCAACCCCTTGACAATGAAGATAAAAAAACAACTTCAGAGGGCTGTTTTGAGGATTATGCTAGTGAAATACCTGAAGGATGAAGTCAGAGGATGGAATAACAGACAAACCAGCTGTGGGGGAAGGGTGTCATGGTGGGAGAGCCGCTAGAAAAGGTTGATAGAAAGAAAAGAGCATTTACTCAGGGCTTCCTTTCTCCTGAGCACCCTAATTTGGTTAATAATCTTTATTTTCATTTTTAAGATGAGAAAAATGAGTCTTGTAGGTTTGAAGCAGAATACCATTTATTCTATGGAATTAGAACCCCAGTCAGTTCAGACTCTAACTTTATATATTTTTGGTTTTCCTGCCCACCTTGATGACTGCTTTTGGGAAGTAAATGATGTTGAATTAGACAGGCTCCATTTTTAGGTATGGGATTTGTAGTCATTGACAAAATGCAGAACAACATTTTTTAACTGACCTTTCCTCTTTGTTTACATGAGTTAAAAAATACTATTTAATTAGAACACACACATGCTTTGTAGAAAAAGGAGAGTAGTTTTGCATAGGTTTATGGGGTATTAACTATTCCCTAGCATTCTGGTCTAGAAAACCTCTCAGGTCATGTCGAATCTCCAGTTGTTTACATTTTTTAGCCCTTTGCCAAGATGATTAAGTTAAGTCATAAATCAGAAATGTTTTGCTTTTAATTGCCCATATTGTCCATGTAAATGCCACCTTAAATTACCACCTGTTTCCCTTTTAACTGTAAGATATTTTATGTGCAGTGTCCAGTAACTCATTTTCTATCATCAAAAATAAGTCAGATAACAGGTTCACAAATTATTTGTGGAAAATACACAAATCTCTGATTTGAAAAAAGGAATACCTTAAGTAAATATGCCAGGTGTGGAAGCTAGATACAGTAGCAGGTGCAAATTCTCACCTTAATTTTTAAGTTGGTAAACCTTAGAAGGACGTGGAGAAGTGTCTATGTGATAAAAAATAAAGATCATTAAAATTTGTTAAAGACATTCCTTTGAGGTTTTGGCAGTTTTACAGGCCAAACGATGTAGTTTATGTAAGGAAAATTACATGGAAAAATGATTTAATAGCATGACAGGATACATGAAGAGAATTTCAAAAGCTATTGACAGCTGTGGAGAGTGAGCTCATATTTTGTGGAATGGAGCAGGGAGAACAGGTGGGCACAGACCTCAAATTTCCCATATGTGAGATACCTGGGAGGTCTACTGACTGCTGGGAGAAGTGATGATTTAAGGGAAGGAAACCAACCAGACACATGTAAATGAGGGAACCAATATTGATAAAAAAGGAATCTCAAGGAATGTGGACATTATTTCCAATAATTTGGTTCATGTTCACTTAATTGATTTTTACTTTGTTTCCCATTAGATGTTTTGTTTTTGCGTTTATTTGCCTAGGGCCATACCATCCTGGATGCTCTCCTTATGTTTACAGACTGAGCAAAGCTTAGTCAGAAGTTAGGTTGGGTAAAAAAGACCACCTAGGAGAGTTGTGCATGGTATCACCTAATGCCAAAGTTGCTGATGCAATAAGAAAACCATGAATATAATATGGATTCTAAAGTCAGAACCTAAAAAACAAACAAACAAAAAAACGAAATTCAGATAGAGTTAGAAAACAGTTGTATGACCTTTGATTACTGTCCTTGAATTATTCTACTTAATCTTTATTTGTTGTTTATATTATAGGATATTATTTGAGGAAATTAATACGTAGCATTTGATAGCTACTTGATCCCCAGCACTGGGCCAAGTAGTTCACATGACTATCTCATTTAATCTCACAGTAACTCTTCGAAAGATGCACTGTAATTACTCCTGTTTTGCACATGAGGAAACTGAGGCTCAGGATCTTTAATCTATTAGTATAGTTAGAGAGAGCCCAATAAGAACAAGAAGAGACAATGGATGGGATTGGTGGATAAGACTTAGCCTGTGAAACAGTGCCAAGGTTTTAACATTTTTCAGAGTTTAATAACTTCTTAAAATTTTTAAAGTTAACTTAGAGGCTACAGGAGTAAGCAAATACACTGCCACAAAGAAGCCATCTTTTGGGCAAAATGTGCCTCAAACTACCTTTCGTACTACCTGAAGAAATAAAGAGGTTTTTTTAATCATAAAGGGATAGAGACCCCAGGATTCATGCCAATCTCCAATTTATTTAAAATTCTTCCCACAATTTCAACATCCTGCCAGCACTGACTGTGAATGAACATGGCTAGGAGAATACATAAATTGTGGCTGTGCCATTAATCAGGTGCAATCTTTCAAAGTATCATAAATTTCTGTGATCAATGTCAAGTCTCATTTTGATGACTTAGGGACTAAACCCATGGATCAGCCTGACAGAGACAAATAAGAAGCTAAACAGGGATGTGATAGTCTGTTGGGGTGGGAGATACTTGTTAGATTTTCAGACATGTCATTTATTAAAAACAAAAATACTGGATCATTTGAAACTCTTCATGTCTGTCATCTATGATTCCTTATGCTTATAAGTAGAATTTTGTGTCATTTCTTGCAGATTTTATTTCTTTTGATTTGAAATTGAAAATATTAACATTCAAGTAGTTATTTTTCAAAGCATATATTATTTCTGGCAGCGTTTCAAAGGAACTGAATTAAAAACAGTACAAAATTTGTATTACACAGTTCTTTCTTGTGAGTTTATACTTTTACTCAAAGAGTCAATGAAAACTTTTAGGGTTTTTTTAAATCATTTTTTTCTTACAATGCAATAGTACTAATGACTTCAATTTGAAAATTTAATAACAATAGGAACAGAAATAGATGTTTGCCTTTTTGTTATTATATTACTAGTAAGTCTTCTTAAAGATATTCAAATATTTTTTTAAATTTATTTTTTTGAAAACCAACAAAATGTCATCTGTGGTTATTGTCAAGTAACTTCCCTATGATAATTCATTATTACTCAAGGTTCAGTAGTGCTTGGTTTAAAAAAAAAAAAAAAATAGAAGTTGCTCTATGTGTCCATGGTAATACATGGAATGAGAGGCATTCACAGTTGTGGGAAACCAGCAGAGTGAAAGGTGGGAAGCTGTCACTAACTCTCAGTCTGCAGGACGGAAGTGAAGTGGTAGATCTCAAGAGTCTACTTGGGAGCTGCCCCAGAACTCAAGTGCTTCTAGGAAGTTCCAAATAACTACTGTAGCCAGGTGCACTGAGATATCTGGTTCACAAGAAGCCATGTCAGCTATCAAAGCTGCCTATAGCACCTAAGTGAATATTTTCAGAAGTTCACCCTGAAATTCCTTCAAACTTCACATCTGACATGTACTCATGTGTCTGGGTGAATCTGCCTCTGGTGAATATCGTCATTTTCTTCCCTTTTACTTTCTGAAGTTCACAGAAGTGACTGTCAGTGATGAAACTAACTATACAGGAAACCACACAGGGAAAAGGATTCTGGGGAATGTGGTTCTAGTCTTCTCTTCTGCAATGCAGAGAAGACCATCAATGGGAGTGGCAATGATGTTAACCTGACAAGAGTTAATCCAGCACAGGGACTCATATTTCATTTCAGCATCCCTTGACACTCTTTTATCCACATTTAAACTTCTGCCTACTTCTACCACCAACAAATCAGGATTTTAATATGACACATATATACACATATCCCTCATATGACCAGAGACATGCTCACCTTCTCTGGAACATGGGAGGTTTCAACGGCCCATATGTCACCATTTCCATCTCTAAATCATGTTCATTTCTTTCTTAGTCCAGTCAAGTCTCTCTCTCATGTCCCGTAACATAAAGACCAGATTAAAAGGTTAAGGTTATGAATACAGTATATATAGAAAATAAGGTAGAAGACTTGCCTTTTTACTTCACAGTGATCAAAAGGAGCTACATTTGTACCTGATAAAGCAATATCAGGCATCATGTAGAGATCTTGGACATTGAGTTTGAAACTTTGACACTTTGACCACTTGGGTTGTTTCCTTTGGGGAGGATGAGTGTATTTGCCTGCAGTAAGAAGAGGAAACCCAACATTTGGTAGCCAAAAACCAGGCATTTTGTCATTAGAGTTTATCAGATATTTCTGGTCCACTTGAACAAATGGCGGGATTGCATTCCTCCCATGCTTATAAGTAGGTGTGGCCACGTGACTTGCTTTAAACAATGGAACATGAGTGGAGATGATGTGTGCCATATTGGTCTGTGAGCTCCAAAAACCAGTGCAAGATTTGCCATTCTTTCTCTTTCTGCCCCATAGATTCTGGCAATGCTATACATACAAGCCGCTCTATGAACCTGGGTTTTAGAATGGGGATGATGAGTAACAGAGCCTGACTTAGGCTCTGATGAGCATATAATGTACAGAAAAAAAACCATATTTTACTATATTAGGCAACTGAGATTTGGGTGTTGCTTATGATTGCAGCTTAATATATCCCATTTTGAATAATATAGTCAATATTAAGTATGAAAATAAATATATTTATCAAGTTTAAAGTCCAAAGCTTTTAAATACTTGAAGAGTAAAAGTTAGAAAATGATCTTGACATTTAATGCAGCTTAGAAAAGAGGAGGACATAGAATTGGTTTAATATATTTCTGATTGTATCAAGGTTTATTAGATAGCATAGCTGTTTTTCATAAGGTTCTATCACAGTCCAGACTATGGGTCATGAAGGGTTAAAAATCACCATGGAAGTGATCTACCTACAAAATATTTGGAAGTACTGCTTGCCGGTAATTTTCTGTCCTGAGGCTCATGACAGTGAGCTGAACCAATCAATTGTAAGCATAGGCCTAGCACTGTTCCAGGTGGATGTGGACATAGAGAAGTAGAAGTCTTATTCTTCTTGTGAAATTTGTCCAAAATCGGGGTATAACTAGGATTAAGTCACCAATTTGCCGGGAGAAGTATATCACAGTAAAATAAAAAAAGGAGACAAATGAAAGGATCAGTCTGAGTTTTTAATATGGTGTTATTTAAGTTTTGAATTCCAATTTCAGCTTATGAAGAGTGGGGATATAATGACTATAAGTTTGTTGTGAAGCTTAATCAATATGTCACAGTAGCTGCTCAATAAATTTGTAGGGTTTTTAATATTCATCTTTGTTAATTTTATTCTGAATGTGCATATGGAGTGTTTGGGATCAGAGATGGATGGCTTAGTAGTTACTTAATAGTAAATAACAAGTGTATAAGCCTCCTTCCCCCACTGCTTGTCCTCAGGGCAATCTAATGATAATCAAAGGAAAATTTTTCCCACCTGAGTAGCCAGAAAGTACATACTCAATAAATGAGAAAAAAAATGACTTCTCTCTGCTTATAAAAGGAAAGGAGGAAGCTGTCTCTCTCCACTCCTAAAAGCATCTTTTCGGAAATGTAATGGGCCTCAATCCTAACTTTCATTTGATGTTGTTATTGACTGAATGCTTTAATGTATCTGTAGACATATATTTATATCAATTATATATGTTAATCTTTCAGCAAAAAAGGGTGGTTAACTTTCCCAATATTTTTCAATAACGGGTAGAAAGCCTTCAATCACCCAAGTCCCATGGAACAACCTTTTCCTTCTTAAAATCCTATTAACTCAACTGTTTGGCAGAATTAAAAATAAGAGTTTCAGCAACTGACCATGTCTAGAAGGCATTGATGTGTGGCCAAGGCAATAGGGCAGTAGCTGCAAGATGTTTTCTTCTGAATCCAACTAGAAAGTCATAGATCATGAGAAACCCTTTTCTAGACAATGTGAAATTGAACAGGAAAATACACTCCAATTACTGGCCTACATAAATATCCAAAGCGAACAAAGAGCATCAGTCAGGAGGCTATTGTCTTCCTAATTATGTTTCAAATTGGAAATGGCAGCTTGTTTTCTTCCTCACATAATAGTTCTCTAAATAAATTGTCTTCTCCCTCTGTCTGCTGTTCTCTTGAGGATTTGGTTATATAGGGATAAAGAACTTCTGGTTGTGAAAAGTCTAGGTTATGAGCCAGCTAGCTTCCTATGCCAAGAGAGAAAGTGGGAATGAATGCTGAGGTTATGACATGTTGTAAACCTGACATGTTTAGCAGTTCCATTTGTTGTGATTTGGGTACTACAGAAGACTTTTGTAAATTGTATGTCTTCTCTGATGGTTAGAATATTGACATAGTGTACTGCAACGAATAGCTTTGCTTCCTGAAAATCACATATGGACTATTTGATAATACCCCTATCTTAAATTGCCTTGGTATTTCTTCAAACTAAGAATGTATCTGATGGAGATTTAAGAGAATAATGTTCATTAGTATTAGTTAATTCATACCATCAATTTGTTTTGTCTTTCTCCATCATATTTTACAAAAAAAAAATTCTTAACTTTAAAATTTGATACTAAAATATTTTTCTGTTTTGCTTAATGACTTTCTTTAATTATGAATTTCTTCCATTTTTGTGAATATTACTGGGTTTAAGCTTTGCCAGTGAAATACCATCTCAATTGTAAGGTAAAAAATTTAGATAATTGTCATCAAATATCTGGGGTTGGATTTTGCATGACTAATCTCTCCCAAGCTTGTTTGTTTATTTTTAGTATTTTATTTCTATATTCACAGAATTTGCTTTTATTCTTCAAAGTGGCAATTAACTGTTATTTTATATGATTAGGCTTATAATATTAATCATTATTTTGGTTGTAGCTAATTTCTGTCCAACTAAGCACCTTTCTAAATTGTTTCTAATTTCCTAGGAATGTAATTTTTAATATTTGTTGATGTATAGATATGTCCTTAGGAAGGTTTGTTTTTGTGGTCTAAATGGTCTTATAAATCTTTATATCAAAAACAAATGGGAGATGATCCTTGGTAGATTTTTATCTTCAAAATACCCTGTCTTTCAGTATGAATAATGACAAATGTGATGTTTTGACAAAGTGAAATTACAAAAACTAAAGACATATCATAAAATACTAAGAAGCAAAAGCTTGAGACACCTTTAAATGAAAGTTACAGAAGCTTAATTCTCAAGGAAGTTGACTCCATCAATGTCATTTTCCTGAGAGGTAACTGTAGCATGGAATATATTGTGATAAATGAAGTAACTGATCTAACATGGTACTATCAAAATGGAATACAAATAGTAAGTATGTCATTAGTTGAAACTCTTTTCTAATTATTTTGATATTTTTTAAAATCTATTTTTTTTTTTAAGTATTGCTAACTTTCACTCTCGATTGATCACAAGGACACTTGCCTGGGCTCCGTTCATGTTGAAACAGGCTTCCATGTGAAAGTGTAAATGCGCCTAATACATCTTTATGCTGGAAGATAGAAGTCTATGTGTTAGAAATACTTATTTTCTATATGTATACAATCAGAGAAGAAGACAAAACTGCACTGGTTTAGCTGTGTGATTCTGTTCAATGGCTTTGCCATTGGGGTCTGCAGAAAGGAAATAAATTGAGAATAATAATGATCATCTTCAGCAATCTTGTTATCTTTCCTCATTTAAATTTTAGCCAGATTAGAGTGAAGCCTTCCCAGGGAGACAGAGCATTAGCTATAGTTTTTGCACAAATAGACTATAGCTACAGAGAAGAAAAGAAAAGAGAGCTCATCAAATGCTAGACATGAATTTGGTTTAGTACTTTGAAGACTCTGAAGCGAAAATGATCTAATCAATAACCTCAGGGTTATTAAGAATTAGCACGATCTTTCATTTTCTTCCCCCTCTTTCCCACTTGTGGTTTTATCTTAGAATCTGGACTCGCTTCCTCAAACTTAGGCATTTCTTTTCTTGATGGACCATGTCTAACATGGTGCCCATATATCTTCAAATTCAGAGTGAAGATTTGGGTTTCTGAGCAATCTGTGACATTTTTTAAAAATTTCTTTTTAAATTATACTTTAAGTTCTGGGGTAAATGTGCAGAACGTGCAGGTTTGTTACATAGGTATACATGTGCCACGGTGGTTTGCTGCACCCATCAACCTGTCACCTACATTAGGTATTTCTCCTAATGCTATCCCTCCCCCAAACTGCCACCCCACCCCCCCACCCCCCGCCAAGAGGCCCCAGTATGTGATATTCCCCTCTGTGACACTTTTTATAAGGTAAAATTATCTAGATTCAATTAATGATTCATGAAGCACATAACTTGTTAAAGATCAATGGCAAGAATGACTATTGGTTTTGAATTTGACATGATAAAACTGCAACTGATCAGGTAGAAAGTAAAGAATAGTGTGGAGGCACACCATTTTTGCCCATAGGTGTTCCTACTGTTCTAGAACAAGCCATACTACATTCACAAATGGGGTGGAATACCTGAGAACACCTGATTGGTTAGTGATGGGCAATAGAGATGAAGTTCTCTTTCCACTCATTAAACCCCAGCTGGGATAAACAGAATATCCCATGCTCCCCCAGTAAGTATGTAAGAGTATGTAATTACTAATGTAGATGAGGCATGACATTTTCATCTGAGATTTTTTATCATCTTCGTAACTGGCTAAATCTTTTCAGATATCATGTCAGGTTCCCCTACAATAAGAACAAAACAAATGAGCACACTCTTTCCTTGTTAGATCAAGTGTAATGAAACTCATTTGCCTAAAAGTTGGAATGGGGCTGTGTTAGGAACTAGAGTAATATCTAAATTTTAATAACAATGGATAAAATATAAACAGGGCTAATATCATCTCTGTTAGTTGTTGGCAACTAATTAATGCCTCTTGAATTTTCCTGTAGCCTGATCTAATTCAGATAGGCTAATATATAAATTTTCTTCTGTCTTATACGTATAGATAAGGCCAAATACTCATGAAAACGATTAGAAAACTAATGATGGGGTTTAAATAATAATGCCCCATAAACGGAATGTGCCTTGAGGGTCTCAGTAATTAACTATTGCATTTTGTACAGTTGAAACAAGTTTTTAACCTTCATCTAAAACAGGTCCAGTGAATTAATGCTAGATTTAGCTCTAGTAGAGAATGTACAAATTCACGTAAATGGATTAGACAGTGTTCAACTCTTTATTAAAATATTCTTTCGTAGCATTTGAAAACATCAAGGTAAACTCATGTGGCACATTTTTCTGGTTTTCTTTACAATGTAGTAGTGTGATAGGTACGAGAACTTCCAATAAAAACGCAGGAATCGTAAACCTTTTTGCTCACTAACCCTGACTATCAGCTATCCAGTTATTCCGGAGTCACAAGCCTTGACTGTGCTGGAGATTTTCTTTCAGATGTACTTTGAGACGAATAATGTTTTGTGTGATGGATCTGCTGTTTGTATTTTGAAAATGGTTATCTGGGCAAAGGGTTTTTCGATAGAAAGCAGTGGTGGTGATGAATCCAGATAAACTGAAAACTGCTAAGCTTTTTTTGCAACTGACAGTCAGAGTGGTTTTTGATCTTTAGCTTTGTATAAAAGGGATCTTTTCCCAGAGATATTCCTTAATAAAATTAGCTAATTATATGTATACCTGTGTGTGGATGTGTGTGTGTGTGTGCATATGACAGAGGCAGACGTGAAGAGTGTTATACTCTCAATAGTGAGTTATGGAATAAATGTCAAATTTGCTTCATGTTCAGAATATGAAAAAACATGGGAGAGATCAGACTACGGCTTACACAGGGTCACATATGCTACATGTTAGTGATCAACTGTTAGTCACTAACTAACAGAGTTTGAAAACTGAAGCAATAGTTTGTGTACTTGATGTTATGTTGGATAGATCCTCAGATTTTCATGGATGCATTCACAAGCTTCATATTCACATTTTATTTCAGAAGAGAGCATTGCAATGTTTTTGTCTTTTTTTTTTTTTTTTTTTGGTCAAATCAACCCAGATTTGCAAGGAGTTTGTGTAGAACACAGTCTGTAGTTTAACTGGAAAATACATTCCAGTTTTTCAGATAAGTTATAAATTAATCAAGATTTGAAGAATTTCTATTAGTTTGCATTTTTATAAACTACACTGGGAAATGATATATAGTGTTTGAAGCATGTTCTGCATCAGTTGTGATATAAAACTAATAAGATGGAAAATTACTTTGAGAAGAAAGCGAGTTCTGTATTAGATAATTGGCCCTTTTTATTGAAAATTATTCAATAAGTGAATGACATTTGGGAAATTCAACATTTATGATGCTGAAATAATATCTCTTTATACAGAAATTTTTAATTTAAAGAGGTTTTTTTTGTTTTTTACTATGTAAGTGGAATATATTATATGGAAGCAAAAATCATAAACTTATCTCAGAATTTCTCAAAGTAAGCTCTATGAGGCACTGCATACTCAGAATTCACAACATTTTAACTTTTATTATCATTATTTTTCTTCCCAGGTTTATGGAAAATAAGATTTTCTTCCCTTTAATTTTCTCCAACACTAATTTTATCCTGAAATGTTAACAAGTTTCAGAAAGATAGAAGTTTCGAAATGTTTAGACAAATATGATATTATTTTAGAAAATGTGGTATTCATTGATGTGTTAATTTTGTCCCACCCTAAAACAATTAAGTTAAATTGCTAATAAATTTATGAATTCTACATATGTTATATGCATATCCATATGGAATTTTTATTCAACCCAATATCTGCACAGTAAGTTGTCAATAAATTTTCATGAAGAATGGGTTGCACTAAGATTATAGTAGAATCTAGTACCTAGAAAATTTGGTCACAAGCATGAAAAGCCCCCTCCTCTTTTTTACTGTCTTTCACCCCAATGTGGTCTTGCTGGTTAGTTGGTGACAACTTTCTGATGATGCTGCTATTAATGTCTTCTTGCTTTTGTTAGCTGAGGTTTGTTTTTCCTGACCAACCTACTTATTTTGTATTTCATTTATCTCCCCAAATATCCTTAGATCTCTGCTAATTATTTTTCTTCATTTCTCTTCTATCCCACCTCTTCTTCAGAATTGACCTCAGTTCACTTTAACCTGAAATACAAATGTGTAAACCAGTATCTTCTGCCTCATTTTCTTTCCTCTGAAATATATTTATCAGTCAATACATATTCCAGTTATCCACCTCTGAGTGTAAAGAACTTCCACTGTCCCTCCCAGATGCTGTGAGTATAGGAATTCACAAATACCAGTGGGTGCTAGAATCCTAATAATGGTAATAATAAAACAGTTAATATATATTGAGCACTTACTATGCCAAATCTGGACTAAGTGATTTATACAGATTTGCTCATATGATTCTTCCAACCATATCATAAAATAACTGCTATGTTTATCTCCAATTTATAGCCTAGGAAACTAAAACTTAACATGATCCACCCAGGTAAGAATTGGCAGAGGTAATGTTTGAATCAGGGTTACTGGTCTCTAGAAACCACATACCTCTGTAGGAAGCACCCATGTCCCACAGAGAGGCAGGATATCTGACTAGTTTAAAAAATAATAAATATGGCCTTCAGACTTATTGCCTATAGGGATCCTCACTCAATAACCACATACAAATTCATACTTTATTAAGTAAATATTTTATTATTTATTTAATAAATATGTCTTAAGTACTATTGAAAGTATTAAGGTGAGTCATAAACAAAATTGATAAAGTCATGAATATCATGCAGCTTTCATTCTAATGGACAGGACAGATGGTAACTGCAAATATAATATATGCATTATGCCTGGTAGAAGTAAGTTCTATTAATAAAAATTAAGCAGGATAAAGGGAAATAGAATTGTGCAGGGGACTAACATTCTCTCCATTTATTCTCTGATACGGTGCCATTTGAATAGAGAACAAAATAAACTGAGGGGGTGAGCCATGAAAATATCTAGGGGAAGAGACTACCAGGTAGAAAGAGTGGTAGGTATAAAGACCTTGATACATAAGCACACTCTGCCTGGTGCTTCAGATAAATAATGAGGACCTTGCGGCTGCATTAAAATGAGCCAGAGGAAGTACAGCACAAGAGGTCAGAGGAAGAGAGGGGAGCTAGATCATATAGAGTCTTGTGGGTCATAGCAAGCTCATTAGAATTTACCTGGAAAGAGCTGAGAAGCCCCGTAAATCTGAGGCTTTTGACCAGATTTATTATCTGACTGCTGTATGGAGAGTCAACTCTAAGGAGACAAGAATCTGCCGAAAACCATTGCAATAATTCAAGTGAAAGATACACGTGGCTTAGAATAAAGTAGTGATGGGCCAGGTGCGGTGGCTCACACCTGTAATCCCAGCACTTTTAGAGGCCAAGGCAGATGGATCATGAGGTCAAGAGATTGAGACCATCCTGGCCAACATGGTGAAACCCTGTCTCTACTAAAAATGCAAAAATTCGCTGGGTGTGGTGACACACACCTGTAGTCCCAGCTACTTGGGAGGCTGGGGCCAGAGAATTGCTTGAACCTGGGAGGCAGGGGTTGCAGCGAGCCAAAATCGTGCTACTGTACTCCAGCCTGGTGACAGAGCGAGACTCCATCTCAAAAAAAAAAAAAAAAAAAAAAGAATAAAGTAGTGGTGCAAGTGATTAATACATATACACAATACACACACATTTGCATACATACATAAATATAAATTTTTTGTTGAAATGAAATGCATGTATACAAAGCACACATCATAGGCATACAATTGGATGAATTTTTTTCTGTTGGGAATACTAGTGTAACTAGCTCTCACATTAAGAAACAGAACATTATAGCCCTAGAAACTCCCACACGCTAAATTGTAGTCATTACATAGGCCACCTTTGGCAAAGATAAGCAGTGTTCTTACTTATTATGACAAATTCTTTAGTAAAGGACCAGAGAGTACATTTTTAGGCTTTATGGACCACATGTGGCTTCTGTCACAGTATTCTTTTCAGTTATTTTGATAGTTTTTCTATGTGTACAATTATATGTTAGAAATCATTTATGCCATCAGAAATTTGAGAACCTTGCTCTTCACTCTTCTACCTTCCAGAAAAATAGACAATTTTGAGCCCCAAATCTTTCATTTCCAACTTGTAAGCCCTAATATGAGGCAGCTTTTGATCCAGAGACTTGAGATTTTGTTTCCAAAAAGAAAAGTTATCTGCCCCATTCTCCTTCCAAGACATATGTGGACTCTGTTACTCAGTTTTGTCTTCACTGAATTATCCTAGCTATCAATAATGAATTGATCAAAACAATGAATGATAAAGTCATTACAATCCAAATGCTATTCAAATACTGCTCTCCTTTTAGAAAATAAAGCAATAGCTTCACTCAGTTCATATTGCTCAGAGTCTGCAGCAGTCACTTGTAGAATCAGATGTTGGAAATTCCAGAAGCCTGTCCAACACCATGATAGTCTTGATCTAATCCAGAAGTACACTTTCCTCAGAATCAATATTTTAAAATATTATATTATCTGAAACTTAAATGTTAGACCTAAAACCATAAAAACCCTAGAAGAAAACCTAGGGAATACCATTCAGGACATAGGCATGGGCAAGAACTTCATGTCTAAAACACCAATAGCAACGGCAACAAAAGCCAAAATTGACAAATGGGATCTAATTAAACAGCTTCTGCACAGCAAAAGAAACTACCATCAGAGGGAACAGGCAACCTACAGAATGGGAGAAAATGTTTGCAATCTACTCATCTGACAAAGGGCTAATATCCAGAACCTACGAAGAACTCAAACAAATTTACAAGAAAAAAACAAACAGCCCCCATCAAAAAGTGGACAAAGGATATGAACAGACACTTCTCAAAAGAAGACATGCATACAGCCAACAGACACATGAAAAAATGCTGATCATCCCTCGCCATCAGAGAAATGCAACTCAAAACCACAATGAGATACCATCTCATACCAGTTAGAATGGCAATCATTAAAAAATCAGGAAATAACAGGTGCTGTAGAGGATGTGGAGAAATAGGAATACTTTTACACTGTTGGTGGCACTGTAAACTAGTTCAACCATTGTGGAAGACAGTGCGGCGATTCCTCAAGGATCTAGAACTAGAAATACCATTTGACCCAGCCATGCCATTACTGGGTATATACCCAAAGGATTATAAATCATGCTGCTATAAAGACACATGCACACATATGTTTATTGCAGTACTATTCACAATAGCAAAGACTTGGAATCAACCCAAATGTCCATCAGTGACAGACTGGATTAAGAAAATGTGGCACATATACACCATGGAATACTATGCAGCCATAAAAAAGGATGAGTTCGTGTCCTTTGTAGGGACATGGATGCAGCTGGAAACCATCATTCTGAGCAAACTATCACAAGAACAGAAAACCAAACACCACATGTTCTCACTCATAGGTGGGAATTGAACAATGAGATCACTTGGACACAGGAAGGAGAACATCACACACCAGGTCCTATTGTGGGGAGGCGGGAGGGGGAGGGATAGCATTAGGAAATACACCTAATGTAAATGATGAGTTAATGGGTGCAGCGCACCAACATGGCACATGTATACATATGTAACAAACCTGCACGTTGTGCACATGTACCCTAGAACTTAAAGTATAATAATAAAAGAAAAATAAATAAATAAAATATTACATTATCTAAGAAAAGGAATACCTGACTACCAAGACAGTTTTAGATACTTAGAAGGGTTCCCTAGGATGCTCATTACTACTTCACTAGGGATAGAGTAATCATACCTAGACAATACACTTGCTGCAATTCCCATCAAAATACCACCGTCATTCTTCACAGAGCTAGAAAAAATCCTAAAATTCATATGGAACTCAAAAAGAGCCTGCATATCCAAAGCAAGACTAAGCAAAAGGATCAAATCTGGAGGCATTATATTACCTGACTTTAAACTATACTATAAAGCCATAGTCACCAAAACAGCATAGGACTGGTATAAAAATAGGCATATAGACCAATGGAACAGAATAGAGAACCCAGAAATAACACCAAATACAGTCAATTGATCTTCAACAAAGCAACCAAAAACATAAAGCTGGGAAAGGACACCCTATTCAATAAATGGTGCTGGAATAATTGGCAAGCCACACATAAAAGAATGAACCTGGGTTATCATCTCTTACCCTATACAAAAATCAACTCAAGATAGATCCAAGACTTAAATCTCAGACCTGAAACCATAAAAATTCTAGAAGACAACATTGGAAAAACCCTTCTAGACATTGGCTGAGGCAAAGACTTCATGACCAGGAAACTAAAAGCAAATGCAATAAAAACAAAGATAAATAGATGGGACTTAATTAAACTAAAAAGCTTCTGCGCAGCAGAATTATTACTGAGTTTCAAGAATGTGTGAGGCCAATACCCTTGTCAAAAGGGATCCCTAAGTTAACCCTCAGGTTCAGTGATTTGCTAGAACTCAAAGAACTCAGAAAATCTGTTTTACTAATGGTTATGGCTGATTATAGTGAAAGAGAACAGACTAAAATCATCTAAGGTCAAAGGCTGATAGAGCAGAATCCAGGAAAGACTAAGTTCAAGCTTCTATTAATAGTTGTTCTCTCCTAGTAGAGTCCCACAGACAGCACCTAATTCTTCCAGCAACAATCTGTAACAACACAAACGGGGTGTTGTCAACAAGGTAAGCTCATCTGAGACTTGGTGTCCAGGATTTTATTGGAGCTTGGTCAAATAGGCATGGCATGCCCATGAGGCTGACCTTAGTTTCTCAGCCTTCAGCCCTTCCAGAGGTCAAACTGATATTATGTGGCCCAAGGCCCCAACCATAACTTAACATTGTTAGCATAAACTGCCTCACATGGCCGAAGGCTCCAGGTAAACAGACACTCTTATGAGGTACCATATTCTAAAGGCTTAGATGCTCCTAGTAGCCATTCCGGGTCCCATCCTTCCTTTGGAATGGGCAAGGTTTAGACACCTCAGACCTGCTGAGTCAACCTGTCCCTGCACAAGCGTATTTTATCGCTCAAATTTAGGAGATGCAGCCTTTATACAAGATCTCTTTCCATAAATTTCCCAAGCAGAATAACTCCAATTTGAGACCACAATTTTATCCCACATATGAAAGAGCTGTCTTTCCCTCTTCTGGTTGAAATTCACTTATCTCCTGTCTACCTCCACCAGATTATAGCATGTTTTATTCTATGAAATGTTTTGCTATTGCTATATTATTCAACATTTGAAGGCTCTGAAGAACTGACTCAGTCAGATATTGCTATGCAACACACAACCACAAATATCTCCGTGGCAAACAATACTAAGCATTTATGTCTCGCCCTGGCACCTGTGAAGTGGCTATAATTATTTTGCATCTGTGAGAATCAACTCTGTTCCATTTGTCTCATTTAGAGTTCCCAACTGGAAGCGTAATATCTACCTGGGGTTCATTTTTCTCATGGCTTTAACAGAAGCACAAGATGACAAGCATAAGGGCTTAACCATATTTCAAGCCTCTACTCATGTCACACCTGTTAATATCCATTGGCCAAACTAGTCATATTGCCAATGCCAAAGTCTAGGGACAGAGAATTACATGTCACCAACCGTGTAGGCCATGGCAAAGGAATGGATGAATAATAATTCCACAGGTAAGTGAAGAATTGAGAAGATTATTTTACATACCTCCGAGGACATAGTGCAATGGAAAAATTTAGGAAGTTTTTCAAATCCTGGTTTGGCTACTTGTTCACATACATAGATGCAGTTACTCAGCATTTTCATTACTTGGTTTTCTCATCTGTAAAAAAGAAATAAAATAATTATTCAGAATTTTGTTGTGATGATTACAGATGTTATATATGAAGTGCCTAGCACAGAGTCCTGATAATAGGTACACAATTAATGATAACATTTATTATTATAATGAAGATGTCTCAGAGCTTCCTCCTCAGAAGCACTAATGAGGATAATAACAGCTGATATTTATTGAGTATCTACTGTATACTCAATATTATCCTAAGAATGTAACAGGTAGAAATTCTTTCATATGATTTTTTTGTGTGTGTGTGAACAAAAGAAGGTGAGAAAAGCTAAGAAACATGCCTAAAGTTAGCTTTCATTGTATCTCAAACTATCTCAAAACTAAGTGGCTTAATATAACAATTGTTTATTTTGTTTATGACTTTATGGGCCAGCAATGAGGACTGGACTCACCTAGGTTGCTTTTCTGGACTCATCTGGATGCAGGCATGTATCTGCAGTCAGCTGCTTGGTTGGCAAAAGCTATCTATTCTAGAATGGCCTCGGCTGTTATGGCTCATTAGTGTTCCAGTGACCTCTCATCGTCCAGCACAAGAGCCTCGGCTTATTTACCTGATGGCTGGGAAGGGTTCCAAGACAGCAAGTGGGAAAGTTTGCTTGAGGCCTTGGCTTCTGATGTGTCATCACGTTTACCTCTTTCTATTAACCAGAACAAGTTACAAGACCAGTCCAGACAGAAGGCAACGGAGAACAGAATCCATCTCTTAATGAGAAAAGTGGCAAGGTCACATTACAAAGAGCATGGAGGCAAGAAGGAATAAAGGATTATGAGCCAATTTTCTAGTTTACTACAATCTGCCTCTGGCCACAATTTTCACCTTTCTACCCATGTACAACATCCTCTTCCTTCTCATAGGATCCCTAAAATTCTCATGGAACTATGACATCAGGCTTGAATTCTAGAATTCAATTATCCATTTAAAGTTGAGAGGAAGCCCATTAAATGTAAATGTTTTTGATCCAGAGAGTCATGAAATTTTAAAAAATATATGTCCCATAAACATCCAACCTGCAATATTAATACAGGGATAAGGTAACTGATAAATACTGCCATTCTGAAAGAAAAAAATGGGAGGTACATAGCAATTACTGGTCCATTGGAAATTTAAAATCTAGGTAGAAAAATGTTGTTAGGCTCCCCTACCTGGGAGGAGTAACTATTCGTTAAGGCAAGGTGCTGTTTTTTGGGGGTGGTTTCCCAGTTTTTTGTTTTTCATGACTATTGGATCTTGACTCTGCTGTCTAGAACATTCTCTCTTTTTAATTTCCTTCCTTAGCCTTTTGAAAAACGTTCTCAGTCAGCTTCTGGATCATAGAAAGTTGCACCCACAGAGACCTTTTTGCAATTTAAGTAAAATCATTCTTTCAAAATTCAGGTTGATGGCACTTTTATAAATTCAGTTTCTTCCAAATCATGGTGGACTTACTATGAGTTTAATTTATGTGCATGTCATTTGTTAGAAAGCCATACCCTGACTGTTTTCAAGACATGCCTCTCTGTATAGACTTATTTACTCTGGGATTGGGCTTCTGTGAGACCATACTCTTACAAAGTTGAGGAGCTGTATTTTTTAGTTTGAGAGCGAACTAGACAACATATAAATTCTTTCAGATTTCTTAACAAAGGATTGCGGAGCTACACCCTTGAATTGATTTTTTTTTCTTCTTGATGCCTCATTTTACTTTGAGAATTTTTACTGGATGGAAAGACAGAAGATACGAAACAATTATATTTTCCCACCCAGAAAATTCTGTCCCCTCTGTGTTCCCTCAGAATTCTCCTTGCAAGCTGGCCATGTCTTTATTTAGACCATTTCTTTCTTCTTGTACCTATATGTAGCTAGGACCAACCATCTGACATTTCAACATTCTGTGGAGGTCTCTTTAGCCAAAATCAAAAGTTCATTATATATACTGGCCATCTTTCAAGTTTCCATAGGCAACACTTTTGACAATTATTTTATTCTCAAAAATACAGATCACCATTTTTTTCCTAACCTCCAATAACAATTTGATTTTTTTTCTCCGCATTTGCTAAGAGTTTGTTTGCCATTTTTCCATCCTCTGCTCAGTGCTTACTGCCAATGGCACTTATTTTAGATTTTTGTTATGGCAGCACCTCAATTCTAGGAACCAATTATTTCTGCATCAGTTAGCTTTTGCCATGTTAAAAAAATCACACAACTTCGCAGCTTAAAACAACCATTTCTTTTATTTTTCAGCACATAATTCTGCTGGTCATTAATATGGACTGGGCTCAGCTGAGCTTGTGTTTGCAGTCAGCTGCCAGGTCAGCTAGGGACTAGAGGTCTAGAATGGCCTCAGCTGGGGCTGCTTCCCTTGGTTCTGTGTTTTCTCATCATCCTGCAGGATAGCCTGGGCTTGTTCTCATGGTGACTGGTCAGAGTTTCACGAGAATGAAGAGAGGCAAGCTAAGATTTTTGGGGCCTAGACTTAGAGCTAGCACACCATCACTTATGCTGCATTTTATTGACCAGAACAAGTTACAGGGCCAGCCAAAATATAGGAGAATGGCAAATGGACTCTAGATGTTACATTGTAAAGGATATAGATATTCAGAGTACAGAAGAATTAGGGATCCTCTTCCAATATACCATACCTCTCACTATTAGTAAATTTTGTTACCCTTACTGTTTTCTCAAAAACACTATTACATTGGTATTATTCCATGGAAAAGCATGACTGTGGCTTCACCAAAACTTTTCTGCTTCCTTGAGCACAGACACTAATTTTCTGACCACACAACCTGCCTATATATGTATTAGTATCCTACTCCCAAGCCTTCTCACTGGTCTACTTGTTTCAGTAGGCAGTTCCCAATCTGACTTTTGCCTACCTGCCTCTCTCCATCTTTGTACAATTCTAACTGGTTGAATCCAGGCCTGTAGATTTGCTTGTCTTTGGGTGGCTTCTGGTCTTCAACCACCTTATAAGCAACAGCAGCACCAATCAGTCCGTTGTTTGAAGGAAGGCCTACTTACGTAACTCCTGCATGCCCCACCTCAGTGATGATCATGTTCCATAGTCCCCTCTTCCATTATGCACCTTCTTCTGATCACCTCCACTACTGGGCTTTTCTCATGAGTTATAAATTATCTAAAAAAATTGATGTGTCAAATATGTAATTTTATTTTCTTAATCTTATTGTAATCTATAGAGGACACGTCTAATTTGATTTTCTTGTATTTTATCATAAAAATTTCTTTTTATATTTTTGCTTAGAAGGTATATGGGTAGGACTGAATAAATAGGTGATAGGGCTTATTATATAACAGAAATTAATAATTGATTTGCCTCATGGTCAATTAATTAATTTGTTAATAATTACCTAATTATTGGTCAATTTTCTCAACATTCTACAGAAAAGAGAATCATATTGATTTTGTACAGAAGTAGAAGATTTTGCCAGAATGAAAATCTGCTTCATCAATCATCCCGTGATTTAAAGGGTGCAACCATCTAAATATAAAAATATTGGAAGAGTTGCTTACAGTTCTTTAGAGAAGCACCCTGAGCTGAGTGAGTCACCCTACATTTAAGCTCTGATTGGATTGGCTTGACACCCCCAAAAGTCAGAGCTCTACTGGGCAGAGTTCATGAGTATTATCTCAGAGGGGACTTATATTCATAAATGCTTACATATGACTTTTACAGTAGCCTCTGGCCTAATCCTCTGTGGCTAGGATGGCATCTATTTTAACACCACATATATGCTCTATTGTGTAATGTGAAAGAGCTAGTAAAAGTAGGAAAAATTTGTTGAAAATATGTTCTTCAAAAACTAGCTATGCAGAGAAGAGAAATACAGCTCCTACCAGTTCAATGGTGTTAACTCCATGAGTTAGGCCCAAATCCTCTTTTCAAGTCCAGAAATTGTTATAAACGAGATGGGAGGCTTGGCTACTTCTTTGACTTTCAAGTCTCCAATCTTTATTAACTTTGATTTTCATCCTTTTATTTGTGTTTTTATGGATAGTTCTATAAAGGAAATATGAAACCTACTTAAGAACATTCAAAGAAAAAGGTGAAGATACAGAATTACACCAAAAGGCCACATGTTCATTAGGATGGAGAATAAAATCACAATGTGTCTCAAGATCTATTTAAAACTCCATTTATGAATATTTGCTTTTTCTCTGATTTTTTTCTGAGAGCATAAAATAATTTTGAGATGATTCTGAATGTTTTAAGTTAAAGAAAGTTTGCGCATTAAGGGCACAAGAATCCTTTATAGTTCACATAAGCACACACGCACACATACACACATACTAACACACATTTATTCCTCTTTCTAATCTACATTTGTTGGCCAACAGTATAGATGATGAAAAGGATATCCTCCCTCATTATATCAAATAGCACCACCAGCTTGGCTATGAATTTTACCCTGAAATAAGCAACATACACACACACATGCACACATGCATACATCTTTCTTTAAGTAGAAAATAGCCCTAACTCTGATTCAATTCAATAACATATACTGTTACAAAATTAAGACATAATTGAGCAGCATTTTTGAGAGTTGATAATGCAAAATTGATATGTTATACTTTTCTTACTGCCCTTGATGTAATATTTAGCAAACCAGTATTTATTATGGGAATAATGGTAACACAATTGACAACCCACTGGGATAAATGGATATGTTTAGTTATATAAGTTATGGGAATTGCCTGTCATACTAGTACACCCATTTTAATTTGAGCTCTAGTGGAAAAATCAATGCTTAGAAAATGCAAGAGGGAAACAATGACTACAACATTTTTTTAAATGTCTAAGATATTACATGGTTTTTTTTTGGTAAGCAAAACTGAATAAGGATAGCTTTGTTTCCTAGAAAAAGCTAGATATAGTCCTAAAATAAAGTTGCACATGATTTTAAAGTAGATTTTCATTCATCTGTATTCTCTGGCCTTTATTAACATTAAGTAAAATATGTAATAATTTGAAAGTAAAAATTGAAGAAGAGTTCAACTTCAAAATGAAAATACCTCGAAATAAACTCCTTTATCCCCATGAAACATTTATTTTGCTTCATGCATGTTAGTTCATAGGCTTTCCCCCTTGAGTCCCCAGTGTAACATTAAAGAGAATTTAAACATTTCTTTCTCAGCATGGAAGCTTACGAGCTAAATAAGATGGTAACATGAGCAGAGACTCACAAGGTAGGCCTCCCTTCCCACCTCAGACCAACTTGCAGATTGGCATTCTCCTATATCAGACCTCAGGACGATATCTAGTTAAAATCTTTACTTGTCCAAGAAATTGTGTCATCCAAGAAATAAACATACCCTCTAATCTCTTCGCTGTAAAGTAAATGAGCTTTCAGAACAATTAGGATTATACAGAGTTAAACTGAAATGCCTTAATGTGTACAACAAAGTTAGTTTAGAGATAGTGCCAAAGGTTGATATGTGAAAGTCAATATGGCTCTTGTCCTTTGGTGAAGACATGGAACACAGGGTTTCAGGAACAGAATTAAGCTTCCATTTCTGGACGTATGATGGAAGCTATGTCTTATTCATGGAGGTCATAAACAAACCCAGGAAACAAAATCAATAACTTTTGGAATTCTCTAAGCCATGAAGCAATACACTTCTGACCAAGAAGAATCACCTGCTGTGGAGATTTGGTCTGGGCCTGATACGTTTGCACTGAAGTCTTCTCTACTCAGATCAGGAAAAAATGTTTGAATGGGGGTGATTCAATTCAGAGGGAAACACAGAGAAGCAGTTTGAGAATTCTCTCATTTTGGCCTGCTATATATGATATATAAATTTTTGGGTTTTTAGGAGTCTGTTTAGGAAAGATATATAGAATGTAGCATGCTATAAAAATAACTGGATTAATTGGTACATTTTGTTACTCCACTTATTGAGAAAATGGAATCCAGATTCTAATTTTATTGACAATTACGGCATTCCAGTAAAATTTTATAGTTGATTGATATACCTATGTAGATTTATGTAACCAATATTTGCCCTAATTTTATGGTATGCAGTGGATCTCATGTGAGGAAAAAAAAAAATCTACCTTAAAACTGCTCTTTGTAGCTTACTAAGAGATCTATTTTCTCCCAAATTTACATAAGCACAGAGAAGGAAACTATTCTAGTGTGACTAATTGTAACAGTAATCTGTCCTGTTTTTGGAGCATGCTTTTGTTTGTCAGATATACCATATAATATTACAGCTAGCCATCTCCCCCGACTCTCCACTCCCTAGAACAAGCAGCAGGTTACAAATAAATTTGACCTGAATAAGAATCCAAATATAAAAAAGGAATATTAGCAATTTATTTATAAAGTACAAGTTTATTATAATAGTGATATTTTGATAAACTTCTTGTATCAAGAAGAATTATGGGCTGGGCATGGTGGCTCATGCCTATAATCCCAACACTTTGGGAGGCCAAAGAAGGTGGTTTGCTTGAGCTCATGAATTTGAGGCCAGCTTGGGCAACATGCTGAAACCCTGTTTCTACAAAAAAAATAGAAAAATTAGCTGGGCGTGCTGGTGTGTGCCTGTCATCCCAGCTACTTGCGAGATTGAGATGAGAGGATCGTTTGAGCCTGGGAGGCAGAGGTTGCAGTGAGCCCAGATTGGGCCACTGAACTGCAGCCTGGGTGACAGAGCCAGACCTTGTCTCAGAAAAAATACCAAAAACCAAAAAACAGAAGAATTATGAACTTAGTCATATTTCTACAATTATATTTAGTCTTAAACCAGGAATGTTTTATGAATAGATTTAAAACACTTGAAAATGCATTGTTTGGCATTTTAGAATGTGTCTGTACTAGTGTATTAGTGGTTGATAAAGTGCACATAGGCAAGTTTATTTTTCGTGTAGCTAAACATGATTACTACAAATGAGGAAAAAATCTCAATTCTTTCATTGGACTTCATGATTCATTGAGTAGCATGCAATGAATAGCACCAATTTTTACTGGCAATATCTTTCTAATATCTTTATATAATGAAACAAGTAGCTCCAACAAAGTGTTTTTAAAAATAATATATGTGACTATAGACATCTCTAGTTTATTTTAATAAACTTAGAGCAGATATTTACAACTGCTCTATTATGAATGTTGGTTAATATGGAGGAATTTGCATAAAATAGTATATTCTTTAGATCTGTTGAATTTTGTTTTTTAGAATAATATACCACTTTGTCTTTATAGTAATTTGATGCTGTTGAAATAAAAAGAAATCCTGTTGAAATTTTTAAAAAAAGTTTGGATCTGTCCATCCCAACATTAAGAAAATATAGAGTGAATAAATCTCATAATATGTCTAACTTTTGCATGTAAATGGCTTCCATTGAGAACATATAAATTAAAAGATTCTTAGATTTTATAGGAAAAATAATCCTAATTTCTTACTAGAAAGGATATGTAGAGAGAGGCAAGTCTGTGAACCAGAAGGAGCGCAGGGCTTGTTGTCAGTCTTGATTATTGCCTTGATTCCATGTTGAAATTTATTTAATATGGGTTATTATATTTAATTATTAATGCTTAATATGTGCTTACTATGGATCAATCACTTTATAAAAATTTACCTCTCATAATAAACCTCAAACCTATACTACCAAAAGTGTATTAAAATGAAACTTTTTACTTTCCTTTTGTCTTATTAGATAAGATTAGCACTTATCTAATATAAAAGATAAGTACCCACCATTGCAAAGTGAAAGTGAAGCACCAGATGACCTTGGGAGGACAGTCCAAAAAAGTGACTTTGCATAAGGTTCACAGTTCTCAAGCATCACCCACCTTTAGGCTATAGAAATGAAGGCTAAGGATTCAACCAGAGGGTGTAGACATTAAAGGCATGCATTATTTGAAGAGAATGTGTAGGCATTTCCTCCTGGGGCTCTCTGACTGGGTGAAGAGGATGTGAGGATGCCACATAGCAAGCAACCACCTTTCCCTGAGAGTAGGACAAAGAGACGCTTCTATGAATTCAGGTAGGCTATACGTATTAGTGTTTTATGCTGCATATGAAATTTCCACAAACACAGAGGCTTAAAACAATGTCATTTATTATCTTCAAGTTCTGTAGATCAGAAGTCCAGCTGGTTTTTGTCGCTTTTCTGCTCTGTGTCTTACATAGTCGAAGTCAAAGTATGGGCCACAGGTTCTGATCTGCAGTTTCTGGGAAAGATCCTACTCCCAAGCTCGTCTAGGTTATTGGCAAAATTCATTTCCTTGTTTTAACAGGACTGAGGTCCCCATTTTCTTGCTGGTTATCCTGGAGACCATTTTCAGCTCTTACAGGCTACTCTCAGGTCCTTGCCCTGTAGGTACCCACATCTCAGCAACAGAGAACTTTCACATGGAATTCCTCTCTTGTTTCAAATTTCTGACTACTGCTTCTCTAATCAGCCAGGATAAACTCTGTTTCTAAATGGGTCATGTGATTGGAATGAGTCTACCTGGAAAATCTCTCTAACTCGAAGTCAACTGATTAGTAATCTTAATTACATCTATAAAATCCTCTGTTCTTGTAATGTAATATACTCATGGGTATGATGTCTGATGATAGTCACAGCCCAGAGATTAGGGGAGGAAATCTTGGACCATTTCAGAATTCTGTCTACCTGTGGGAGGAAGCTGGTCAGGGATGAGGCAACCCCAGCAAAAAGAGGCTGCAGTTTTAACACTGGGTGTTCTAGATAATTAATGAATATACCTATTTGCTTGATAAAATAATATGCATATATTCTCTAGTTCCTGGAGTTGGAATAAACAGTTGCGTATATACTGATCATTTTTGTAGACTATGCTTAAGTCATTTATATGCTTTGATACACACTGTTAAATTGCTAGTAGAAGCGTGTCTTAATCAGGATAAGCTTAGTTATGCTGTGAAAACAAATAACCTCACACTCTTAGGTACTTAAAACTGGAAAGGTATATTTCTTGATTACACTGCAAGATACTTCTCAGAGCAGCAGGGGAGGTGGACTCCTTCATGTTGTTCTCATTAAATGACCAAGATCACCGAGCAGGCACTATTGGAACATTTTATTTCACTGAGGTGGGGGGTAGGCAAGTTGTAATAGAATATGTAGCATGTTATTTCTAACATTTTGTTGGTTAAAGTAAGTCACACGGCCATGCCCAATTTCAGTGAGGAAGGAAAGTGCAATCCAAACAGAACCATAGTCTTGCTAAAAACTCTAATGACTGTCTCAAAGACAATTTGGAAAACTCACTCAAAAATTAAATATATGTAGCTCTTGACCTAGTGATTTCTAAATGAAATGAAGTCACTGGTTCAAATTACATTTATATTATGGCACAAGCATGTTTCTGTGTTATCTGTAATAGCAAAAGGTAAGAAAATACTCAAGTTGTAGAAAGTTATATTAGATCCATTCAATGGGATACCTTGCAGCCTTTCAAAAGTAAGATGTATCTGGATTAACATGAAACTATTCCAAGATCATACTATTGAATAATAATCAAAGTGTATGTGTGTGAGAAGGTCGTGGTGATTATGGTGGGTGGTGGCGGGGCCAGGGATAATACATACAAAGCACTTAAAATAGCGCATGCAAAAATAATAGTAGTTAACACTCACATGCAATTTACTATGTGTAAAGTGCTCTTCTAAATGTTGTACATTCTTTAAGTCATTTGATACTCATAACAGTCATTTGAGGTGGTATTATCTCAATTTTCAAATGAGGAAATTCACAACAGAATATATTCATGAATAATTTCTAGAATAATATTTAAGAGAATGTCTGTAAAGAAAATGTATCTCTGGGGAGTGGGACTGAGAGATATAATGGGGCTATTTTATGATTTACTATGTTGCTTTCTGTTGCTCTTAGAGTTTTTATCATGATGACATGTTACTTTCATAGTAAAACTCAAACTCTGGTAGTAAAAATATGATGACAATGAGCCAATGGGAGTTGTTCCACTCCTGCTAGAGTGTATTTGTGCCTTTGCACCCTGACAAGGGAGAATTTTTTCCTATGGAGAGAGAATATATAAGACATAAACATTCAACTCCAAATCTTCCCTTTTTCCTAATGAAGGAAAGTCTGAGTTTGTCACTCTTTAGTCCAGATTGTCTCTTTGGGTGTGATGATCCATGGTAGGTTCTGTTACTGTCCAATATCTCCCCCTCTTGTGGGATGCTACATCACTTGTCTATGATAGCAGGCTTGGCTGAGTCCTGGCTTTGGAAGTGACGTGTACTGCTTTCAAACAGAGGCTTTAAGAGTCACTGTAAGACTCTACTCCTGCTCTTTTCTGTTTGCCATGGGAAGAGCAATATAGAGACGGGGGCTACTTCTTTAGCCTGGATCTTGGAGAGACAAGAACATAATTGCAGCTGTAGGAATATGTAACATGGGTGAGAAATTAGAGATAAATTTTTCTTCTAGAAAGCCACTGATACTGAGCCATTTGCTACCATAATATAAACTGGTGAAAGCTAATACAAGATCTCATAGAAATAATAGGTATGCAGAAGTAGAGAAAATATACCTTCTGGACATCTTCTGGAATGCAGGCTCTGGGACATTTCAGCATTTTGTGCTTTTTGTTATTTTTGTGTTATAGCATTTTGCTCTTGGATCTTCAATACCTGACAATCTCTATTTTGTTCTTCTGAAAGAAGAAAAATGTGTATTGTCCTACTGCTTTAATATTGGCAGGCTAGTAGTGGAAGACTTGTTACACAATTTCAATGTGATTTCTCTTTCTGATTGTAGAAGATTTACTTGTTCTACACATCCTGTTATTGAAAAAAGTGGCAATATTACGGCAGTATAAATAGTTGCAGTTGTATTTCCTTTTCAATAGCTCATTTCTCTAAGTTTCTCACTTAATTGCAAAATGTTGCAATCACTTTAACTTTATTTTTTTATTATCTAAATTAAATCATAGGTAAAATTATCAAGGTTTTTCCCTAGACATTCTATTATTTCATTTCACACAAAATATTTTATGTAAATAAGAACTTGCAACTTTGTAGTTTGATGTTAACTCTAAAGAATGTCCTGCTTTAATGATTGAATTGTAAGCTAATACCCAAGGAGTCATGCTATAAGTTAATTTTTCCACTAAGTATAATTTTCAACTAATATAAAAAATTTTCTAAGTTTTTTAGACTTTCACTCATTAATAAGAACAATTTTATTTTCTCTTAATGGAGTTTAAATAGTTGTTTATATCTTATCAAAATAAGGATAATAACCTATTTTATGTCTCTATTCCAAAGGTCCATTTAGACACCAATTTTTTAGCTTAAAGTGATACACTGATTTCTGTTGGTTTGTTTATTTCTGTAGTTACGCTATCCATTGCAGCACTATTAAAAACACTTCTGGGATGAAGAGTATTTGGAGGATTGTCCTTGTCCCTAATCGTACACAAGGCAGCACTTTAGAAGAATTGTTGACTGAGAAGGAGGAGGCAACTCTGCTCCAATATTCAAAAAAAAAAAACCACAAAAAACAAAAACAAGCTATCTAGGGAAAATATCCTTTATTACAATCAATCAGCAATTAAGTCCCGACCCCACTGCACAACCTGGTGAGAAGACTGCCCTTCTCTTCCACATTTTATACGGGCTCTAAGCCCGTCTGTGGGGCAACTGTTTAAAGACTAATCCTTTTATCCTGATTTGCAAATACAGTTTCAGTAGGAGGGCTGCCTGAGAACGCCATGTGCTCTGGTTTGAATATAGTATGTCCCTGTCAAAATACACATAGGAGCCCTAACCCTAGTATGGCAATTTTGGGAAGCAGAGTCTTTAAGAGGCGAGGCCTGTTGGGAGGTGTTTGGGTCATGGGGTGGATCCCTTGTGAATGGCTTGGTGCTGAGTGAGTTCTCACTTTGGGAGACTGGATTAGTTCTTGCTGGAATGGATTAGCTCCTTTGCGAGTGGCTTGTTTATAAAGCCAGCCTCTCAGGTTTTGCACCTTCACACATGTCTGCTTTCCATTTGACCTTCCACCTTGTTGTGAAGCAGCACCAGAAGCTGAACAGTTACTGGTGCAATATCCCTGGAATTTTCCAGCCCGAAGGACTGCAAGCTAAATAAATCTCTCTTTTTTATGAATTATCCAGTCTTAAATATTCTGTTATAGGAACAAAACAAAGATATCATGTGATTTATGCTATGCTTTACAAAGTCTAGAAGGTATTCTAATGGCCACACATCAAACTACATTGGAGGACCTAGGAGGCTTCAAGGATAATCCTATCTCCCTTCTTTTGCCTTCCAAAGCCAGTAATAAAGAATTCAATAGCATTCTAGGGAAGCTCTGTGGGCTCTCTAAAGGTAACAGGGAGTTAGATGGCCTATAGGAGTGGTTTTTGTTGTTGTTGTTGTTGTTGTTGCTGTTTTAACAAATAATTTATGGCCAGAACTTCAATTTCAATCTAAAGTATATGTGTTTTAGTTAATATCAAAAATATATTATAGAGGAAAAATAAGATCTTTGGTGGTTAATATATAACATGAGTTATTCTACTTTGCACATTTAAGAAATATTTTTAGGATATACATATGAAAACAGAAAAGAGTTTCTATGATGAAGATACACGTTGATTTAAAACATTTTTAATCTCAATGACTGGAATAATTATGTTTCAAGGAATGGGGCATTCAATTATGAATCAAATTTGTTATTGCTTAATGTGATTCTGAATGTGGTATTCCTGGATTACTTTTTGTAGATTTTATGTTAATAATAATTTTAATTTGTACAACACTTTGACATGAGAATCATTCAATGTATAGTTGTAATTCTTAAATTTATTAGTAATATATTTAATGTCAGGTAGATTTCATGCCAAAGACACAAGAACAGACTCGAATGGAAATAATATAGTATCTTGGGGGATGGCTTTTGAGTCTAAGTCCTCAGGGAAAATCTGAGTAAAAAGAGGAATGTAGTTGCTGAAAGAGCTGTAGGAATCCATTTTCTGACATAAATTTTCTATAATAATGTATAAATTCAGGAAAAATAATATAGGAAAAATAAAATATTAAAATATTCAATTTAGTTGTAACATGTTTTTAACTATTTTGGGGCCTATAGCAAGCAAACTCTCTCATGGCCTCTAATAATTTCCAACTTCTGGTATTTTTTTTTTTTTTTTTTTTTTTGAGACAGTGTCTCACTCCATCACTCAGGCTGGAGTGCAGTGGTGCGATCTCGGCTCACTACAAGCTCTGCCTCCTGGGTTCACGCCATTCTCCTGCCTCAGCCTCCCAAGTAGCTGTGACTACAGGTGCCCGCCACCACGCCCGGCTGAGTTTTTGTATTTTTAGTAGAGACGGGGTTTCACCGTCTTAGCCAGGATGGTCTCGATCTCCTGACCACATGATCCACCTGCCTCAGCCTCCCAAAGTGCTGGGATTACAGGCGTGAGCCACCTCACCCAGCCGTCCTGGTATTTTTACTCTTGTGTAATCCCCTCCCCTCAAGTGTGGGCTAGCTCAATGACTTGCTTCTAATCAATAGAAAAGAGTGAGATGGGATAGAATAGAATGGGATTTCTCTTCTGTGATTAGTTTATAAGAAACTAACTTTCATCTTAATAGCTATAGTCTATAGTTAATAGCTTGATAGTCTATAAAAGATTATTCTTTATCCTGGCTGTCATATTTACCAAAAAGGGTAAATATCTTGCCACGTGGCAAGAAAATGAGGCTTCTGGCCAGTAGCCTCCTAGGAACTGAGGCCCTTGGTCCCAGAGCCCTTGAGGAAATGAAGTTTTGCAGACTTCATTTAAGTAAGCACAAAGTGGATATTTACCCAGTTGAGCCTTCAGATAAGCCCCAGTCCTGGCTAATACTCTGATTGCAGCCTTGTGAGAGACCTTGAAACAAAGGATGCAGTGGTGCGATCCTGGCTCACTGTAATCTCCACCTCCCAGGTTCAAGCAGTTCTGCCTCAGCCTCCCAAGTGCAGGCATGTGCCACCACACCCAGCTAATTTTGTATTTTTACTAGAGATAGGGTTTCATTATGTTGGTCAGGCAGGTCTCAAACTCCTGACCTGCTGATTTTTGCACAAATGCCTGATGCACAGAAACTGTGGAATAAATGTTTTAAGCTGCTAAGTTTGCACTAATTTATTACACAAAAATAGATAACTGATACAGGTCTTTTAATTTTAATTTTATCATTCATCTTGTAATTAATTTCTTCAGTATGGCATGGTTCAAAAAATGTATATTGTGTGCTGTATATTTAAGCAAAATTCAGTGTAGAAGAGGAATTGAGATAGAGCAGTAGTTCTCAAAATGTCATGTGCATCAGAATCACTTGAAAGACTTGTTAAAATGGTTTTTTGCTCCTTTCCTCTAGGTTTTTGATTCATCAAGTCTTGAGTAGTTCCTGGGAATTCACAGTTCTAAAAAGTTCACAGGCGTATTAGTTTCCTATTGCTGCCCTGACAAATTATCTAAAATTAGGTGATTAAAACAATACAAATTTATTATTCTATGATTCTGGAGATCAGAAGTCAGAAACAGGTCTGCCTGGACTAAAATCAAGGTGTTCTCTTTCTGGGTGCTCTAGGAGAGACGTTGTCTCTGTATTAGTCCACTTTCACACTGCTGATAAAGACATACCCAAGACTGGGCAATTTACGAAAGAAAGAGGTTTAATTGGACTTACAGTTTAATTGGACTTACCACATGGCTGGAGAAGCCTCACAATCATGAGCAAAGGCAAGAAAGAGCAACTCATCTCTTATATGAATGGCAACAGGCAAAGAGAGAGCTTGTGCAAGGGAACTTCTCTTTTTAAAACCATCAGATCGTATGAGACCTATGCACCATCACAAGAACAGCATGAGAAAGACTTGCTGCTGTGATTCAATTACCTCCCACCAGGTCCCTTCCACAACACGTGGGAATTCCAGAAGAGATTTGGGTATGGACGTAGCCGAACCATATCAGTCTCCATGCCTCTTCCAGCTTCTAGACACTGTCTGCATTCTTTGGCTCATGCTTCCTTCCTTCGTCTTCAAAGTGTCTTCATCAAAGTAGCATCTTCAAATATTAATATCTTTCTGACTCTGACCCGTGACTCTCCTGCATCTGTCTTTCACTTATAACAACTCTTGTGCTTACAATGGACCCATCTGGATAATTCAAGATGCTCTTTCCCTCTCAAGACCTTTAATTTAATCACATCTGCAAAGTTCTGTTTGCCATGTAAGGTAACATATTCACAAGTTTCCAGGAATCGATTGTGGATATTTTTGTGGAGCCATTAGTCTGCCTGCCACACCAGGCAATGTTAATGCTACTGGCCCAGAGACCACCCTGTGCATATCACCAGTTATAGATCACTGTAAAGACCAAGCTCCCTCTGCCTTGGATTCTGTTTGCCTCACCATGCCATCCCCTTAGCCTTATCATCCAAAGATTCTACAGAAGTGATTCTCTGTGTGTGGACTGGAAGCCCCTTTCCTTGGTACTCATGTATATCCCACAAGCAGTTTCACTTGAATATAGGAAATTTTGTGCTGTGTCGAAGGCAGCTGAAATGCTAATCTATCAGACCACTTGTTATGGTTTTTAATTTTATCTATGTTTTACCACAGCAAAAATCTTTTCTTTGATTATATGATATTTTGCTTTTTTCTGAGTTAGACAAATTCCAAAATAGGTTTTGAAGCTCTCTAAAGTGTTTCCAGGATTAAATGAGTTTCAAAGATCACACCACTTAAAGCAGGAATGATAATATGCTAGAATTATCTACTATAAACACTTTGCTCACATTTTTATCTTTTATTTTCCTAAAAGACTTTGATTATTTTTTCTTCTAGTGTGTATATGTGAATGTGGGTATTTATTCTGGCATTTAAATATGCCTTGACTGTAAAAAAAAATCATTGCTTTCCTATTAATGATTCTAAGAGAGGTATAATTGTTGTTCATCAGTTAAGCTGATTAAAACTGAAGGTTTAAAAATAAATATATTATCTGGCCTCTTATGTCACCTTATGTAATAGCACAATTTTAGACTCTATGGTATATGTGTGTCTATGTCCATATCACAACATATCCCCTATCTGAAAGGGCAGGAAATACGTCTTTAAATTTAATGTCTACCTATTTTCCCTCCTTAGCATGCTCAGAAGCTATTGTGGTTTTAACCTTTATTATGAATTCTTTCTCAATTGACTCACACATGGTATGGTTAAAAATTTCAGGGAGTTTGCCACATTTTGTCTGGGAGAACTAGGGATGTTAAGGGTTAAAAAGGACTCTAGAATCTTAATACATGCCATAATGTATTACTGTTTTATAATCAGCTGTTACATGTAGTTATGGAGTTAAAGTTTCACACTTTGTTAAGTGAGCCCTTTGGTAATCTTCTATCAGTCTTTATATTCCAGAATATTTAGAATCCCTTTGGATATAAACACTTTATTCATTTCTTCCTCTGAGTCATGCTCCCATACCAATACAGCAGCAGATGTCCGGGACAGTGTGGTCTCATTTGCACCCCTGTGTTCAACACTGGTAGTGGTTGCTATCTGGAAAAAAAAAAAAAATTAGCCACATTTTACTCTCAACTTGTATCAGTAATTTGGGTTTTCATGAGTTTGGTGTGTTGGTTCTTTATGCATGGCATAAAAATAAAAAGTACAAGTCTTTTCTATTTTTTCCAAATGAAAGATAAATTGGATTTAGAAGCTCATGCCTGACTAAATGCTTTTGTCCACAGAGCTGTTAACAATGGAAAATACCTAACTATGGAAGGAAAATAAAAGTAAATGAACCCCATTAAAACTTCTGAGGGATACCTCTGGCTATTTGACTTCCTCCCATACAGGGGGGTAAAGTTCAAAAAGTAAGGAAAGTCCCAGGCTGTTGTCAACAAGACATTTTTGAAGGATTTTAGGTTTGTCATGTCTGAATTAACTTTTGAATGAAAAATAAATTTGTGTTAACTTTATTTAAACAGAAAATTGTTAATAAATCTGCAAAATCAATCATTCACAGTATAAGACTTCAGAGGAGAAAGCGTTATGGGTGTGTATAAAATCTCTCTTATTTTTTAACAAATATTTTTGCTAAATTTATCTATGTTGCTCTGTGAATTCATTGATTCTATTGCTATTTTTCAAATGAGTTAGTATATGTGATTTTAGATTGTTTTCAGTTGTTAAAAAAATACATTTTAGGGAAGTTTCCCATCTTGTGAAGTTGTAGATGTTACTGTGGAATAGTTGTCATTTTCTGTTGCTAAAACTAATATCATCAGTATGTTTACTTTAAAAATCAATGTTTTTATGAAATGCCAGAATTATAGATGTGCTTATATATTGAAACATTAGTAAAAGAGACTCAGTAATGTGCATTTATTACCCTCTTTCTATTACATTCAAAGCAGATATTTTCTGAATATTTTTTAGATTTAAAGACACTTGCTCCTCCTGAATTATTTTAGTCCATCTCCAGGGAGTTCTTCTGTTGCCGACTTATCGGATGTGAGACAATTTACATGCTATAAAAATAAGTGAAAGTAATGTGATGTGTCAGATTTCTAGTGGCGTATGAGTCATCATCCTGTTGGCATGGCATGAAGTTTCATAGAAAAACAATCTTATATTATTGCTGAAAATTAATTAAAATTAAAGCCTTTTTTATAAAAGAAAAAACATGATAGATTTAATTCCTAACTAAAAATGAAAAGCTTCTTTTGTCTCTTAGTATGCTTCTATATGAAAATTGTTCTTCCTCTCTCTATTACTTATTAGTTAATATATATTTATTAAGCACTTGCTATGGATAAGATTGGGCACTCGGTAATGAAATCGCAAGGAGTAATAGATAACCAAGAATCTATAGATTGTAATTTATCATTGACAGAAGAATGATATGCATACAAAGAGTGCTAAGAAAGTTGAAGGAAAAAGGAGTTAATATCCAACTAGGGTTTAGAAGGAAAGCTTAAAAAGATTCCAGCAAAGAAACCACCACTTGAATGTAATATAATAATACAAAAACAGGCAGAGAACAAAAAAATTGCACAGCTAATATTTACCCTACTTCTACTATGGGCATTAAGCCACATTAGGAGACTAAAGAAAATGTTATCTATTTATATTGATACATTTTCTTCCAAAAAGTTAAAATTATCAATAAGTCCACTTAAATTATGGATTCATATTTAATATTGTTAATGATAACCCTTTCTTTTAACTGTAAATTATGCCTTTTGCTTTGAATTAATGATAATATCCAGATATCAGTAAGACAAATTTTTAAATTTAATCTTATCTCAATTTTCCAAATGTATATTGTAGTGTGTTATTTGAAATATTTATGTATAAATTATATTTAGATTATGATGAGTATAAATACTTAGAAATAAGTAAATATGCATATATTAGCATGTGTGTGCTAAAAAATACTTTGCTGATAAATGGAGAATGATCACTATAATTTGGTTCTTTTTCCAAAGCAAAAGATGTGCTTCTTTTCCTAACATCAGTCAAACCTCTCTTATCATTCAGCTCTTTCAGAAAGCTCGAACTTCTTAATCCCTTGCTAGATTACAAGTGAACAGAATTGATTGCTGTCTATCACCATTTCCTAGGACATATGAGGTGTTCTTTAAGCCATGGCTCCTAAAGCCCTTCTCCCTAAAATGTTCGTGACCTTAATCGGCCTACAGATAACTGATATATTATGTTAATTATTTATTCGTGCTGTCTTATATCCTCGAAAGGTCTGTCCTCATACCTACCAATTCAGTCTGTAAAATGTTAGAGATGAAGAGCTGAGTCACTGGAGCTTTGTGGACAGTTATAGTTAATGAGAATTCAGCAACACATGCACATTTTAATACCCATGGAGCTCTATAGAGTTTGTTTCCTGCACAAGTCATTGCTTTCTCCTGTACAAATGCACAACTTTTCAGTTAGGGGGCATTTTACAGAGGGAAGGGATCAACATGTGATGCGTGTGGTAGAAACCACAGTGCTATCATTTCCTGATGATCTATTTTATGTAACATAGTTAATAATGACAGCAAAATCCAAAATATCCCTTTTTACTATGTGCAAGGATGGATCTTCGTATCCATGTATTTTGTGTGTTTAAAAGGACATGTGAACAGTGTTTCCAGGAGAATGAGGCAGAAGCTGCACCAGGGTAGTAGATCCCTCAGCTTGACGTGGAAAATGTAAAAATATCAGGCACCACACCATATCTCCTGAACCAGAACCTCAAGAAGTAGGGCCCAGGAATCTGCATTTCAACAAGCTCTCAGATGATTCTTATGTAAAAGAAATAGTGATTTAGGTTGCCTCTTCAGAATAGATGTGAAATTTTTCCAAATTCTCCGGGAAAGTATGTCAAAGGGTTCCTATGAGCCTCCATGACTCACTGATGCATTTTAAAGCTGAAAATGAGTTATTCACATAATATTTCACAGCAGTGAAGAATGACATTGTGATTTCTCAAATTGGTGGCAAATAAATCCAAATCAAACTGTATTTTGTGGAAATATATTTGATGAACAAATAAAATACAAAAATGGTTAATGTGACCCATGAAGAAAAGCAGATTAGTCTGTACTAATTACCACAACTATGATAAAATAATGGACTGGACAGTGATGCTTAACTAAAGTCACTTACGCTTTTGTTTTTCTCTCAAAGAAGAAAACCGTACCTCTTCTGAGAAAGGTGAGTCTAGATACCAGATATAGGAGGGACAAGAGGGCCTTAGTAATGAGACGTCTAAAAGTTAAATCAATAGGAGTTAAATATTTTCAAAACTAATTTTGTCAGTACTGTTCATAAAACTACAGGCCCAAGCTTGTTTACATGTGAATCAGGTTTAGCTTGTTAATTGGTATTTGGCATTTGTTTCTTCTTGAAACAGTAAGATGCCTAGACAAGGCTGTATGAGAGAGAGCAAGAGACAGAGGAGAGAAACAGCAGTGCTTAACCGCTTACTAACACTGATCCTATTTACTATGTGTCAGTTTGTCATCCTTGGTTGAACAGGGAAAATATGCCATATAGAAACTGATAGCCTCTTTCCCTGAATTAAGCATGTTTGTGTACAACCATTTATATTTTCAGCAGGGAATGGCAAAATTTATGCCACTTATTATGTATTGTATCTAATTCAGACTCTAGCAATCTAAGGGCTGTTTATAGTTTTATGAAAATAAATATTGCCCAATGTGAGAAATAAGATTAGCTATCCTCTCATAGCACAGCTGCCCTAGTTGACCATGCAGCTTAATGTAGTAGATGGAAATCAGGAAACTGGTTCTACCCCCAGCTGTACCTTTAACTTCTCACTTAACCTCTCAGAGTTTTATTTTTTCCGATACTTAAAACTAAGGTATTAAATGATTGCTAAAAATGCTATAATTCTATAAACACTGACAGTGATCACTTTTGGGGCACAATGACAGGGAGGCCTGGCCAGGAAGGATCTAATTTAGATCTAAGTGCAAGAGAAATTCAAAATCCAAAATTTAATCATTTATCAGATGAAAATTATTCAGGAACATAATGCTAAATTCTGATTTAGAATTTCTTCTAAATCATACTCAACAGTGGAAAATTGAAAGTTTTCCCTCTTAGATCTGGTAAGAAAAGGATGCCCACTCTTGCCCTGCTATTCAACATAGTACTGAAAGTCGAAGACACAGCAATGAGGTAAGAGAAAGAAATCATAGTCATCCAAATTGGAAAGTAAGAAGTTAAATTTTCCCTGTTTGCAGTTAGCATAATCTTATAGGTAGAAAACTCCAAAGATTCCACTAAAATACTGTTAGAACTGATAAATTCAATAAAAGTACAGAATACAAAATCAACATACAAAAATCAGTAGCCTTTCTACAAATTAACAACAAACTATCCAAAAAGGAAATTAAGAAAACAATTCCATTTACAATAGCTACAAAACTATTAGGAATAAATCTAACCAAGGAGGTAAAACACTTATACAGTGAAAACTGTAAAATATTGAAGAAGGAAAATTAAAAAGACATAAATGAATAGAATAATATCCTGTGTTCATTGATTAGAAAAGTTAATATTGTCAAAATATCCATATTACCCAAAGCACTCTACAGATTCAATGCAATCCTTGTCAGAATTTTAAAGACATTTATTACAGAAATAGAAAAAACAATCCCAAAATTAATATGGAGCCAAAAAAAGACCCCAAATAACCAAAGCAATCTTGAGCAAAAAGAACAAAGCTGGAGTTGTCACATTATCTGACTTTAAAATATACTACAAAGCTATTCAATTAATTTTTTACAAAGGTGCCCCAAACACAAAGCAGGAGGAACAGTCTCTTCAATAAATGATGTTGGAAAAACTGGCTATTCATATGGAAAAGAACAGCATTAAAACCTTGTCTCACGATGTATACAAAAAATCAACTTAAAATGGATTCAAAACTTAAATGTAAGACCTAAAGCTATAAAATTACTAGAAGAAAACATAGTAGAAAGGCTCCATGACATTGACCTAGGCAATAACTTTTTTAATATGGCCCCCAAAGCCCAAAATAGACACAATTGTTGCCCAAAAGGCAACAAAAGCAAAAATAGACAAATGGGATTACATCAAACTAAAAACACTTCTACACAGCAAAGAAAACAACACAGCAAAGAGAAAACTTATAGAATGGGAGAATATATTTGCAAACCATACGTCTGATCAGGGGTAAGTTAATATCCAAAATATGTAAGGAATTCAAGCAACTTAATAGCAAGAAAACAACCCAATTTAAAAATTAACAAAGGAGCTGAATAGACATTTTCCAAGAGAAGACTTACAAATGGGCAGCAGATATATTTTTAAAATGCTTGTTACTAGTCATCAAAGAAATGCAAACCAAAACCACAATGAGATATCATCTCACACCTCTCAGAATGGCTAGCATCAAAAAGATAAAAGATAAGTTTTGGCAAGGATGTGGGGAAAAGGAAATCTTTGTATACATCAGGTGAGTATGTAAATTAGTACAGCCATCATGAAAAAGAGTATAGAGACTCTTCAAAAAATTAGAACTACCATATGATCCAGAAATCTCACTATTGAGTATATACCCAAAGGATATAAAATCAGTATATCAAAGAGATATCTGCACTCACTTGTTCATTCCAGCGTTATTCACATTAGCCAAGATATGAAATCAACCTAAATGTTTATCAATAAATGAATAGATAACAATATTTGGTATATATCCAGCCATTAAGAAGAAAATCCTGTCATTTGAGACGACACGGATGAACATCAGGATCAATACACTAAGTAAAGTAAGCCAAGCACAGAAAGATAAATACCCCAGGTCTCACTTATACATGAGATCTAAAAAAGTTGAACTCATAGTAGAGAGTAGAATGGTGGTTACCAGAGGCTGGTGGCAGAGATAGAAGGTTGAGGAGATGTTGGTCAAAGGATACAAAATTTTAGTTAGATAGGAGGAATAAATTCAAACCTATTGTACAACACAGTGACTCACCTTTTACTTATTTCTTAGCTATTCCTCCTCCAGGTTATCAGACTCGGTCACAGAATTCTGGTGTTTGAGTTCCCAAGCCAAGTGCGTCCACTGTCCGTCCTGCACACTGACTGGGGAATACCAGATTTTAGATGGGGGTGGGGGTGGAGTAGAAAAGAGCAGCAGTCTTCATGATTTTCCTGAATTTCTTTCTTTTGCCACCTAAGCTCAGCTATTTCCTTTCAAGGCAGTTTTTCTATTAATATAATAGTATACTTTCATTTTAATTCCATTTGTAAACTTATCTAAATCTTACCCAGTAATACTAAAAAAAATTTTTTTAACATAACTGGTATATTATTGAAAGTCAATTAACCCTGTATATGTGGGTTTATTTTTGGACTACATTCAGTGATTCCTGTTTTATAAACCTCCTATTTTTATTTATTTATTTATTTATTCTAAAAACAAACAAAAAACAAATGGGATACATGTGAGAACGTGCAGGTTTGTTACATAGGTATACGTGTGCCATGGTGGTTTGCTGCACCTATTGACCCATCCTCTAAGTTCCCTCCCCTCACTCCCACCACCCAACAGGCCCTGTCATGTTGCTCCCCTCTCTGTGTCCATGTGTTCTCAATGTTTGACTCCCACTTATGAGTGAGAACATGTGGTGTCTGGTTTGCTGTTCCTGTGTTAGTTTGCTGAGGATAATGGCTTCCAGCTTCATCTATGTCCCTGCAAAGGACATGATCTCATTCCTTTGTATGACTGCATAGTATTCTATGGTGTGTATGTACCACATTTTCTTTATCCAGTCTATCATTGATGGGGATTTGGGTTGGTTCCATGTTTTTGCTATTGTAAATAGTGCTGTAATAAACATACATGTGCATGTGTCTTCATAGTACAATGATTTATATTCTTTGGGTATATACCCAGTAATGGAATTGCTGGGTCTATTTCTGGCTCTAGATCCTTGAGGAATTGCCATACTGTCTTCCACTGTGGTTGAACTAATTTACATTCCCACCAACAATGTAAAAGTGTTCCTATTTATCCACAGCCTCCCCAGCATCTATTGTTTCCTGACTTTTTAATAATCACCATTCTGACTGGTGTGAGATGGTATCTCATTGTGGTTTTGATTTGCTTTTCTCTGATGATCAGTGATGTTCAGCTTTTTTTCATATGTTCCTTGGCTGTGTGAATGTCTTCCTTTTGTAGTAGGACAAACCACAAACAAAACCCTCAGACACTGAGTTAAAGAAGGAAGGGCTTTATTCGGCCGGGAGCATTGGCAAGACACCTGTCTCAAGAGCCGAGCTCTCTGAGTGAGCAATTCCTGTCCTTTTTAAGGGCTCACAACTCTAAGAGGGTCTGCTTGAGAGGATTATGATTGATTGAGCAAGTAGGGGGTACGTAACTGGGGACTGCATGCACCGGTAATTAGAACGGAACAGAATAGGACAGGGATTTTTCAAAGTGCTTTTCCATACAATGTCTGTAATCTATAGATAACATAACCGATTAGGTCAGGGGTTGATCTTTAACTACCAGGTCCAGGGTGTGGCACTGGGCTGTCTGCTTGTGGATTTCATTTCTGCCTTTTAGTTTTTACTTCTTCTTTCTTTGGAGGCAGAAATTGGGCTAAGACAATATGAGGGGTGGTCTCTTCCCTTACTTTGAGAAATGTCTGTTCATATCCTTTGCCCACTTTTTGATGGAGTTGTTTTTTTCTTGTAAAAATGGTTAAGTACCTTGTAAATTCTGAATATTAGACCTTTGTCAGATGGGTAGATTGCAAAAATTTTCTCCCATTCCATAGGCTGCTTGTTCACTCTGATACTTTCTTTTGCTGTGCAGATGCTCTTTAGTTTAATTAGATCCCATTTGTTGATTTTGGCCTTTTTTTTTGAAACAGTCTCACTCTGTCACCCAGGCTGGAGTGCAGTGGCATGATCACTGCAGCCTCTGCCTCCCAGGTTCAAGCAATTCTCCTATCTCAGCCTCCCTAGTAGCTGAGACTACAGGTGCACACAACCACACCTACCTAATTTTTGTATTTTTAGTAGAGACAGGGTTTTACTGTATTGGTCAGGCTGATCTCAAACTCCTGACCTCAAATGATCCACCCACCTCGGGCTCCCAAAGTGCTGGGATTGCAGGTATGAGTCACCGTGCCCAACCCAATTTTGTCTTTTGTTGCAATTGCTTTTGGTGTTTTTGTCATTAAATCTTTGCCCATGCTTATACCCTGAATGGTATTGCCTAGGATTTCTTATAGGGTTTTTATGGTTTGAGGTTTCACATTTAAGTCTTTAATCCATCTCGAGTTAATTTTTGTATAACGTGTAAGGAAGGGGTCCAGTTTCAGTTTTCTTCATATGGCTAACCAGTTTTCCCAGCACCGCTTACTGAATAGGGGATGCTTTCTTCATTGCTTGTTTCTGTCAGATTTGTCGAAGATCAGATGGTTGTAGATGTGTGGTCTTATTTCTGAGGTCCATGTTCTGCTCTATTGATCTATATGTTTATTTTGGTAATAATACCATGCTGTTTTGGTTACCGTAGCCCTGTAGTATAGTTTGAAGTTAGGTAGCATAATGACTCCAGTTTTGTTCTTTTGGCTTAGGATTTTCTTGGCTATATGGGGTCTTCTTTGATTCCGTATTAAATTTAAAATAGTTTTTATTTTTAATTCTGTGAAGAATCTCAATGGTAGTTTGATGGGAATAGCATTGAATCTATAAATTACTTTGGACAGTTTGGGCATTTTCATGATACTGATTCTTCCTATCCATGAAGATAGAATGTTTCTTCATTTATTTGTGTCCTCTCTTATTTCCTTGAGCAGTGGTTTGTAGTTCTGCTTGAAGAGGTCATTCATATCCCTTGTTAGCTGTATTCCTAGGTGTTTTATTCTCTTTGTAGTGATTGTGAATAGGGGTTCATTCATGATTTGGCTTTCTGCTTGCCTGTTGTTGGTGTAATGGAATGCTTGTGATTTTTGCACATTGATTTTGTATCCTGAGACTTTGCTGAAGTTGCTTATCAGTTCAAGACGTTTTGGGGCTGAGATGATGGGTTTTTTTAATATAAAATCATGTCATCTGCATACAATAACAACTTGGCTTCCTCTCTTCCTATTTGAATACCCTTTATTTCTTTCTCTTGCCCAATTGCCCTGGCCAGAACTTCCAATACTATGTTGAATAGGAGTGGTGAAAGAGGACATCCTTGTCTTCTACTGGTTTGCAAAGGGAATGCTTCCAGCTCTTGCCCATTCAATAGGATATTGGCTGTGGGTTTGTCATAAAGAGCTCTTATTATTTTTAGGTATGTTCCATCAATATATAGTTTATTGAGAGTTTTTAGCATGAAGGGGTGTTGAATTTTATCAAAGACCTTTTCTGCATCTATTGAGATAATCATGTGGTTTTTGTCTTTGGTTCTGTTTATGTGATGGATTACATTGATTGATTTACATATGTTTAACCAGCCTTGCATCCCAGAGATGAAACCAACTTGATCATGGTGGATAAGTTTTTTGATGTGCTGCTGGATTCAGTTTGCCAGTATTTTATTGAGGATTTTTGCATCAATGTTCACTGGGGATATTGACCTGAAGTTTTCGTTTTTTTGTTGTATCTCTACCTAGTTTTGGTATTGGGATGATGCTGGCTTCATAAAATGAATTAGGGAGGAGTCCCTCATTTTCAATTGTTTGAAATAGTTTCACAAAGAGTGGTATCAGCTTCTCCTTTTGTTTCTGGTAGAATTCAGCCGTGAATCTGTCTGTTTCTGGGCTTTTTTTGGTTGGTAGGCTATTAATTACTGCCTGAATTTCAGAGCTTGTTATTGGTTTATTCAGGGATTCAAATTCTTCCTGGTTTAGTGTTGGTAGGGTGTATGCATCCAGGAATTTATCCATTTCTTCTAGATTTTCTAGTTTATTTGCATAGAGGTGTTTATAGTATTAACTGATGGTAGTTTGTATTTTCATGTGGTCACAGTGGTGATATCCCCTTTATCATTTTTTATTGTGTCTATTTGATTCTTCTTTCTCTTCTTTTTTATTAGTCTAGCTGGTAGTCTATCTATTTTGTTAATTTTTTCAAAAAAGCAGTTCCTGGATTCATTGATTTTTCTTTTTCTTTTCTTTTCTTTTTTTTTTTTTGGAGGGGTTTTTGTGTATCTCCTTCAATTCTTCTCTGATCTTAGTTATTTCTTGTCTTCTGCTAGCTTTTGGATTAGTTTGCTCTTGCCTCTCTAGCTCTTCTAATTGTGATGTTAGGGTATCAATTTGAGATATTTCTAGCTTTCTAATGTAGGCATTTAGCGCTGTAAATTTCCCTCTTAACACTGCTTTAGCTGTGTCCTAGAGATTCTGGTACATTGTCTCTTTGTTCTCATTGGTTTCAAAGAACTTCTTGATTTCTGCCTTAATTTCATTATTTACCTGGGAGTCATTCAGGAGCAGGTTGTTCAATTTCCATGAAATTATGTGGTTTTGAGTGAGCTTCTTAATCTTGAGTTCTAATTTCATTTCACTGTAGTCTGAGAGACTGTTCGTTATGATTTCAGTTATTTTGCATTCTCTGAGGAGTGTTTTACTTCCAATGATGTGGTTGATTTTAGAATAAGTGTCATGTGGCACTGAGAAGAATGTATATTCTGTTGATTTGTGGTAGAAAGTTCTATAGATGTCTACTAGGTCCACTTGATCCAGAGCAGAGTTCAAGTCCTGAATATCCTTGTTAATTTTCTGCCTTGTTGATCTAATGCTGACAGTGAGAAGTCTCCCACTATTATTATGTGGGAGGCTAAGTCTCTTTGTAGGTCTGTAAGAACTTGTTTTATGAATCTAGGTACTCCTGTATTAGAGGTATATATATTTAGAATAGTTTGCTCTTCTTATTCAATTGTTCCCTTAACCATTATGTAATGCCTTTCTTTGTCTTTTTTTTATTTTTGTTGGTTTAAAATGTGTTTTTTCAGAGACCAGTATTGCAACCCCTGCTTTTTTTTCTTCTTCTTCTTTACATTTGCTTGGGAAATTTCCTCCATCCCTTTATTTTGAGCCTATGTGTGTCTTTGCATGTGAGATGGGTCTCCTGAATACAGCACACTGATGGGTCTTGACTCCTTATCCAATTTGCCAGTCTGTATCTTCTGATTGGAGCATTTAGCTGTTTTACATTTAAGGTTAGTATTGTTAAGTGTGAATTTGATCTTGTCATCATGATGCTATTTGGTTATTTTGCACACTAATTGATGCAGTTTATTTGTAGTGTCATTGGTCTTTACGTTTTGGTGTGTTTTTGCAGTAGCTGGTACTGGTTTTTCCTTTCCATATTTAGTGCTTCTTTCAGGATCTCTTGCAGGGCAGGCCTGGTGGTAACGGAATCTCTTAGTATTTGCTTGTCTGGAAAGGATTTTATTTCTCCACTTATGAAGCTTAGTTTGGCTGGATATGAAATTCTGAGTTGAAAATTCTTTAAGAATGTCAAATACTGGCCCCCAATTTCTTCTAGCTTGTAGAGTTTCTCTTGAGAGTTCTGCTGTTAGTCTAATGGGCTTCACTTCCTAGGTGACCTGGCCTTTCTCTCTGACTGCCCTTAACAGTTTTTCCTTTATTTTGACCTTGGAAAAACTGATGATTATGTGTCTTGGGGTTGATCTTCTTGTGGAGTATCTTAATGGTGTTCTCTGTATTTCCTGAATTTGCATGTTGGCCTGTCTTGCTAGGTTGGGGAAGTTCTCCTGGATAATATCCTGAAGCATGTTTTCCAGCTTTGTTTCCATTCTCTGCATCTCCTTCTGGTACTCCAGTCAATCATAGGTTCAGTTTTTTTATGAAGTCTCATATTTCTTGGAGACTTTGTTCATTCCTTTTCATTATTTTTTTCTCTATTCTCGTCTGCATATCTTATTTCAGCAAGGTGGTCTTCAAATTCTGATATCCTTTCTTCACTTGGTGGATTCAGCTGTTGATACTTGTGTATGTTTCATGAAGTTCTCATGCTGTGTTTTTCAGCTCCATCAGGTCGTTTATGTTCCTCTCGAAACTGGTTATTCTAGTTAGCAATTCCTCTAACCTTTTATCAAGGTTCTTAGCTTCTTTGCATTGGGTTAGAACATGATCCTTTTGCTTATCATAGTATTTTATTACCCATCTTCTTAAGCCTACTTCTATTAATTGTCCATCTGATCCTCCATCCAATTCTGTACCCTTGATGGAGAGACGTTGTGATCATTTGGAGAAGAGACACTCTGGTCTTTTGAATTATTGGCATTTTTTCATTGATTCTTTCTCCTCTTCATGAGTTTCTCTAGTTTTGGTCTTCGAGGCTGCTGACCCTTGGATGGGGTTTTTGTGGGGACCTCATTGTTGTTGTTGATGATGTTTTTGTTGTCGCTTTCTGCTTGTTTGTTTTTCTTTCAATAGTCAGGTCCCTCTTCTGTAGGGCTGCTGCAGTTTGCTGGGGATTTACTCAGGCCCTATTCATCTGATTTGCTCCCATGCCTGGAGACTGGAGAGCGCAAAGATGGATGCCTGCTCCTTCTTCTGGGATTTCTGACCTCAAAGGGGCTAGAAACTGATGCCAGTAGGATCACTCCTGTATAGGGTATCTGACAACGCTTGTTGAAGTGTCTCACCCATTTGGGTGGCGCAGGGAGCAGGACCCATTTAAGGAAGCACTTTATCCCTTGGTAGAGGGGGTGTGTTTCACTGGGGGGAAACCATCTCATCTGGGCTGCCTGGATTCCTTAGAACTACCAGGAGGAGAGGCTAAGTCTGCTGATCCTCAGAGACTGTGGCCACCCCTCCTGCTAGGGGCTCAGGCCCAGGGAGATCCAAAATCTGTCCCTGAGCCTCTGGCTGAAGCTATTGGACTTCCTGCAGGGAAGCACCCCCCTACCCCTACCCCAACGAGGAAGGATGGGTCAGGGTCATGCCTGAAGAGACACTGGCTGCAAACTACTACAGCTGGTGTGTTGGACTGTGGAGATGAGTCTTGGGACCAAGCCGTCCAGCCTCCCTGGCTTCAGCAGGGGAAAAGCACAGCCTGGAGCTATAGAAATGGGTGCCACCCTTCCCCCGCCCAGGGAGCTCAACGTGCCCCCGCCCAGGGAGCTCAACGTGTTAGGCAGTTGCCAGTCCCATTGCTGGCTGCTGTCCCTCCCTCAAGAAACTCGAAGAGCTTAGACAGCAGACAACTGCAGCTGTGGTGCTCACGGTCTCCCTTCCCCACCAGGAGTTTGGTGGGCTTAAGCAGATTCCAGAGCTGAGCGTTGGGACGGTAGGCCCTGGTGGTGTGGGTTCGTGAGTGGGATCTTCCAATCCGTGGGTCCCGCAGTTCCATGGAAAAAGCACAATTTCCCCAGCTGGGTTACATCCTCACTCACCACCTCCCTTGGCTGGGGTAGGGTGTTCCCCTGCCCTGTGTGGCTCTCAGCTGGGCCACAGCACCACACTGCTCTTCCTTCTCTCCGTGGGTCATACCAGCTTTCTAGTCAATTTTGATGAGAGAACCTGGCTACCTTGGTTGCTGGTGAAGGATTCATACACTTATTTATTTATTTTCTTTTTCCATAGGAAGCTCCAAATGCCGCTGTTTTTAGTCTGCTGTTTTAGTCCTACCCCCCTCCATTTGTTTTTTTTTTTTTTTTAAACTTTGTAATAACGTAGTTTAGGACAAAAGGCAACGTCTCTGATGTCAGACATACTTAAGTTTTAATTACTAATTGAGGTTATTTGGGCAAGTTTCACAATCTCTCTGAGACTCAATTTGCTCATCTATAAATTGGGGATTATTATTATTGGGTTGCTAAATATATGGTAGACTATGACTTGGGGAAAAACATGCAAGTATTTAGCTGTGGCACCACCAACATTTCCTTGACAGAGATATGTAGATCCTTGACCATCTATGGCCTGTGCTATGAACTGAATGTTTGTGTCTTCTCAAAATGAATATGTTGAAGCCCTAACCCACAATGTGACTGTGTTTAGGGACTGGGTCTGCGAGAAGGTGATGAAGGCTAAATGAGATCATAAGGGTGAGGTCCTAATTTGATAGGACTGGTGTTCTTACAAGAAAAGGATGAAACACCAGAGCGCTCTCGCCATCATGTAAGCACCTAGTGAAAAGGCAACCATCTGCAAGCCAAGAAAAAGGCCCTCACTGGGAGTTGAACCATACCTTGATCTTTGGCTCCTTAGCCTCCAGAACTGGGAGAAAACAAAGTTGTGTTGTTTAAGCCACCTAGTCTACGATATGTTGTTATAGCAGCCCGAGGTGACTAAGTTAGCCTCACCACCAATTTATGGTATAAAAGGCAGTGCAGCCAAGTCTCTGAGCTGGTAAACTTCTCACTATGCATTGGTTGCAGCAGCTACTGAATTTTGACCGTACTCCAGGAGAAGGAGGAGTCACTGAGAACAGTATCCACTTCCTTTATCTTGTATATTTTTGTTTTTTTGCACTAATTTTTAGTTTGATAGTGGAAACACTTTAAGCCAAGTCCCCATCATCATTCTTCCAATTTTTTGAACATAAATCAGCCCTTTGTGGACTAGCCTAGTCAAATGTCTTAAAGGAGGTAATTTTTTTAAATTCAAATTTAGGTGCAGAAAAATATCACATGACCTCTTTTTACCTAAAATCAAATGAAATATGATTCTGGGCTTCCATCACACCAGGTGTTTAGGTAGTTTAGTCACTGGAATTATTGCTTCTCCCCCTCTTTCTGCCCTGGAACAGTTTCCAGGATCTTAAACAGAACATTACACTAAAGTGAGGCCTCCCAATTTCCATATGCACTAGTCACTACTAAAATTTTCATTATCTGAACCTGCAGGGTCCTTCAAGTTGATGATTCTGCTTTGACATTAAATGTAGTGAATGGAATCTTTGATGATTCCTGGTAGCACAGACCACCCTTGTAACTTGCTGTAAGTCCTGATACTCTCTTAGGGTATCCAAAGGGTATGAGGTTCAGAGTCATAATTTTCATTCCCTTTCAGCTCCCAAGAGGACTTTCCTCTCTTCCCCTGAACTCAAGGACCTCCTTGGGGTACCCAACTCTTTCCCTACTCCTTTGGATATGATTTAGTGGGACCCCCCATAATGTAGACCTTGAAAAGCAAAATCCAGAAAAAGAATGCAGTTGACTTTCCATATCCTTGGGTTCTGTATCCATGGATTCAACCACCCGAGGATCAAAAATATTTGGAAAAATAATTATATCTGTACTGGACATGTATAGACCTTTTCTTGTCCCTAAATAGTATAATACAGCTATTTATGTAGTATTTACATTGTCATAGGACCTATAAGTAATCTAGAGATGATTTTAAGTACAAGGAAGGATATGCAAATATGCCATTTTATAGCAAGGACTTGAGCATCCTTGGATTTTGCTATCTGCAAGAGGTCCAGAACCAATCCCCCATGGATACAGAAATTTCCAGACAATTCTGCTTTGGAACTTTCTTCACAAATCCTTCCCTTGACAAAGTCTTGGCTGTTACTTAGTGGAGAAAGAAGAACAGAAAAATTAATTTAGAACAAAACACAAATATCTCCATAAACTTCCATGTATATAGAGAGAGTAGCAATTGGAATATATTACAAGCTAAGGAAGTGTTATTTTCTTTCTTCCTATTCTTTATTTTTTTCCCATTTTTCCCCAAAATGGTACATTGATTAGCTTGAAGGCAAAAAAAAAAAAAAGGGGGAGGTAGGGGGGGGGGAGAGGGTTAAATAACAAAAGAAAAAAAAAAAAAGGAAAAAAAAAAGGAGGGGGTAGGCCTAATCTTAGTTTAGTTAATCTTAATAGTGACCAGGTCAAATAACACTTTAATATATTAAGGTAATATTAAAAGATAGCTCTTGTCTGTCTTCATCGACTCTTTTCCCAACAGATTTCCAGACCTTGCTACATGCAAAACCCAGTGCAATGAGGAGTCTGAAGCCTCGTTTTTGATGTTCACTGCTGTCAGCTTTTAATTTTCACTTTTCACTCTTCCCTTTGCCACTTTTCCCTCTTCCCTTTTCCACATCTAGGTAAGCTGGTAAGAAAGTCTGGGTGCTTCCTCCTTTGGCATCTGTGAGAGAACCAAACTACATAAACCTCTGTTCACCCACAGGAACTCTCACCCGAGCCCCATCCCCTAACCACAAAAACAAAACCAAAAACAAATAAAACACAGTTCATTCTCTTTCCTTTCCCTCTTAAGCCATTTTGAACATGTTTAAAAGATTTGCCCTAATCTCCCCCAGAGACCTCAAAAATGTAAGTAATACAACTTTTCATACCCTCTTGGTGTATGTGGTATCATCAGTCTTGATGTTGGAACCACATTTTGGGTGGCAGTATATCTGCCTCTGTAGGTAACCATAACACTCACAAAGAAGATGCAACTAAGAGAGGGGGTGGGAGGAGAAAGAAAGAGAACGCCAAATTATGTAATTTAAATTACAAAATAAGTTACTGAAATTTAAAGCACACAATAGTTTTGAATCCAAAACAAGTTTGATATGCATGTCCTATGCTATTTGATTGTAAGAATCCAGAACCTGGCAACTTAGAAATTAAAATTTATACCTTGGCCTCTAGACTATGAAAAAGCACTAGATACTATAAAAACCTTTTTTCTACCCCAATCAAAATTCCAATCGGCAGATGGAATGAAGAATTTTAGGAATGAAAGGCACTCTACTTGTTCAGCCCTGGGGGATTTAATCCCAGGGAGTTGTGATAGAATCACCCGTTGAGATTAAGGGGCTTCTGCCTCAGTGTTCAGGGTGTAGTCCAAGGAACGTGCCTCTAAGCGAAGTCTCACCTAACGTGGCACTAGAAAAATATGCACCTGCCACTGCCACCCTTGTGTAGCATGGACATAGCAGCTGGCAGAGAAGCAAAGATGAAAGGTCAGTAGCCAAGGAAGAGCTGGGAAATTTGTAGGTTCAGAGAGATCTGGGATGAGGCCAATTAACATGCACTGTAGCATTAACCCCTAAATACCAGTGACTTACAACAATAAATACTTTTTTCTCACTCAAGGATCTTCAGGTCAGCTGTGGTGGGTCTGTTCTAGGCGCTTAGTCAAGTTCAGGTTTACTTGGCATGTTTTCTCCATGCAAGGGCTAGTGACATAGTTTGGATATTTGTCCCTGCCCAAATCTCATGTTGAAATGTAATCCTCAATGTTGGATGTGGAGCCCGGTGGGAGGTGTTTGGATCATGGGTGTGGATGCCTCATGCCTTGATGCTGTCTTCATGGTAGTGAGTTCTCACAAGATCTGGTCATTTAAAAGTGTGTGGCACCTTTCCCCCCAAATCCCCCTGCCCCCACCAATTTTCTGTCTCTTGCTCCTACTTTTACCATTTGATACGAGCTCCTGCTTCACCTTCTACCATGAGTAAAAGCTCCCTGAGGCCCCCAGAAGCCAAGCAGTGTTGGTGCTATGATTCCTATACAGCCTGCAGAACTGTGAACCAATTTAACCTCTTTTCTTTTTGAATTACCCACCCAGTCTCAGGTATTTATTTATAGCAATGCAAGAACGGCCTAACATAGGCTGAAGGGACAGCTGCTAACTTGGACATGCTGTCCTTCTGATGAAGGGTGAGTGCAAGCAAGATAGAAGAAACTCACAAATCTCCCATGTAGATCTGACATATGGTCACTTCTCTCCATGTTCCATCGGACAAAAATATAATCAAAAGGTTTCAAAAAAATCCAATCATATAATAATTAGAAAATTGGGCACATTCCAGAAAAAAAATCACATAAATAATCCACTGATGATACTTAGATATATTTCCTGAGAAATTTTCTGTGGATTTGTATAGTAGTTGAGATTATATTATGCATGTAGTTTTGCTTTTTTCCTTTTGTCCATACTAAATATGAACTATACTTTTCCTAATTACTTGTCCATGGGGACAAGCAATCGCTTCTAATTGTTTCTAATTTTTAAATTATATCTTGCTGCATAAACATCTTTTTTTTTTTTTTTTTTTTTGAGACAGGGTCTCACTCTGTCACCCAGGTCACCCAGGCTGGAGTTCAGTGGTGTGATCTTGGCTCACTGCAGCTTCAACCTCCTGGATTCAAGCCATCCTCCCACCTCAACCTCCCAAGTAGCTGGGACTACATGTGTGTGCCATCACACCTGACTAATTTTTGTATTTTTAGTAGAAACAGGATTTCACCACATTGCCCAGGCTGGTCTGGAACTCCTGAGCTCAAGTGATCTGCCTGCCTTAGCCTCCCAAAGTGCTAGGAATACAGGCGTGAGCCACTATGTTCAGCCTTGCATAAACATCTTTATGCGTGAAACTACAAATCATGAATCTGAAGTAAAATTAAATAATCAGTTTCAACTTCCAAGACATTTGAAAGTCCATCTATTAGGTTGAGCTGTATGAAATTACTGATACTTGACAATTGACCTTCAAAAACAGCAATTTCATATATTTCAAACAAAATAAATGTACATTCTTGTGCTACATAATGACATTTCAGTCAACAATGGATTGCATATGCAACAATGGTCCCATCAGATTATAATGGAGTGAAACATTCCTGTTGAAATCATCCCTATACATTTTATTAAATTAATCAGGGAAGAAAGGAAGGGTAGAAATGAAAATAAACCAAGCTGCAGTACATTCAGCATTAACCATCAGGTCAGACTGCACTCTGACCCACTTCCTCACAGTTGTTTGCTTCCTATTGCCCCAGAGTTATGTGGACCCCATCTCAAGGTTATTGTCCCCCTTAACTGCTCTAAAGATAACAACTTAAGCATTGTGAAGCATTAAGTTTTCCATTCAAGGTATTCTTTCAGATCCTGCCTACTGGCAAAACAAATGTTAAAGAATGCAATTTCCACATTCTATTGATTTCATTCTCCTTGCCCCAGTTAATCAATGACCCCAAATTTTCCGGCCCCATGCTCTCCATGACCACCTTAAAAACTCCAGCCCAAAACTCCTTGAGAAGACAGGTTTGTGGGTTCCTCCCATCTCCTTGCTCAGCTCCTGCAACTATTAAACTTTCTCTGCTGCAAATCCTGCTGACTCAATGTATTGGGATGTTACTGTGCAGTAGGCATGCAAACCTGTGGTCCTGTAACACTATTACCTAGTACCCTGTAAACATCATAACGTGCAATGTGTTACTCACATGTTTGTGGTGATGCTGGTGTGAAGAAACTTCCTGCACTGCCAGTCATATAAAAGTATAGCACAATTCTGTGCAGTACATAACACTTGACAATTATAATAAATTGCTCTGTTACTGGTGAATGTATTTATTATAGTTTTATTGTTATTTTAGAGTGTACCCTTTCTACTTATTAAAAACAATTTTCTGTATAATAGTATGCTGTGTTACCCTATCAACAGCCTCATTCATCTCAGTGTTTACCTGGTCTCTTGATTGCATCATTTTCTCTTACGTTTGGTTTCAGTATTATTATAAAACAGTCAAAATATTTTTAAAAATTAAAGAGTTTATAAAGTAAAAATATTACAGTAAGCTAAGGTTAATTTATTATTGAAGAAAGAATTTTTTTGTAAATTCAGGGTAGCCTATGTGTAGTGTTTATGAAATCTACAGAAGTGTAAAGTAATATACTAGGCCTTCCCATTCACTCACCACTCATTCATTGACTCACCAAGAGCAACTTCCAGTCCTGCAAGCTCCATTCATGGTGAGTTCTCTATACCATTGTATCATTTTTTATATCTTTCATATAATATTTTTAGTCTTTCTATGTTTACATATATTTAGATACACAAATATTTACCATTGTGCTACCATATTCAGTATAGTAATAGGCTGTACAGATTTGTAGCCTATGAACAAAAGGCTATATTATATTGCCTAGGTGTGCAGTGGGCTATACCATCTAGGTTTGTGTAAGTACACCCTGTGATGTTCAGACAACAATGAAATCACCAATGACACATTTATTAGAACATATCCCAATCATTAAGGGATTTGTGACTGTATTTTAGAATTTTCTTATGCCTTAATTTCATCTCATGATTATCTCTCTTTAATTAAATCTGTTTTCTTAAGCATGAATATTATAAATTAAAGTCAACAAATTTGTTTGCTTTTCTGTTTCCTTTGACTTGTATTTAACCACAGATTTTGTTTAATCAAGTTTTACAATACATAAACTTAATAAATATAATCTACAGTGTTTTGCCACGGGTTGGCAGGAGTGAGTGACCTTTGAGATATAACCAATTCGTTATATGGAGGAAAATTGACACTTAAAATGTTGATAAAATGAGGCTATTTTTTGAACATTAAGATATGGGATCGATTTTCTTAAAAAAGATTTTATGACCAGAATAGATAAGAAATGCTAGTGTGTCTTCTAACTCTGTTTAATTTAAATGCCCTATTTTGACAAAGGCAGCTATCCTGAATTGTCACTGTACCATATGAAAACACATACATATAAATATTTTGTTTTGTCTACCTAAATGTTATTGTTGTAATATTTTTGCCTCATTACATTTATATATATTAGTAATGCAGTAGAAAGATTGGAAAACGTGCAATTTATAATTTACTCATACTACCAAAATAAGTTTTAATATAAATAAATTGAGAAAAAATAATTATATTTAAATATTTTTATTTAAGAAATAGCTAAAATATATAGTCAGCAAAATTTTATGATCTATTAGAATACACCTCTGGGTATATTCTAAGTATTAATATGTATTGTTCATTATACTTGTTTATATATATATATTATGTTTTTAGTTATTCCTTAAAAACAGTTTTATAAGAAGCAAATTTGCCAACACATATTTTACTTATGAATTATTACTAGGTTTGTTGGTAACAGATAAATGTAGCCTACTCTACTGAACTAAAAGGGAATCTAAAGTAGGAAAAGTTCTCAAGGCCTTGTAAATGTCTACAGCTGGAAAAGTAGGATAAATACAAATATTGCTTACATTGACTTCTGTGGCAATATTTTTAAGGGAGACTCTTTAACAAAGGGTAAATATATAAAGAGGCTTTGAATAGTTTTTTAGTCAGACATATAATGCTTTTGGTGTTCTGGCATCACCATTACCAATATTTGTGTAGTACTTTTAGCTTTAAAATAGTGTATCATTCAATTTTTTATATGATCCCAGAAATGGTGTGTTTTCCACACTCACAGAATCAAAGTTATAGGGATAAGAAGAGGCCTCAGATATTCTTTAATCCAATAGCCTAATTTCACACCTGAGGAAACTGAGTCTCAAAACATTGACACCATTTGTCCTTATCATTGTTGAAAGATTAAATTTATTGATAAATCTCAGCTGATTTCTACAGTTTATCTCAACAATGAGACCGTGCAATATAAAAACAGAAGTGCTAGCAGAGTTGCAAGACAACATACAGGACACCAGATAAATTTGAATTTCAGATAAACAATAGTTTCTATACAATATTTCATATATACTAAAAAATTATTCTTTGCTTATCTAATTCAAAATTAACTGGGTATACTGAGCTTTTATCTGCTGAATCTGGTGACCCTACAACAAGGGTTGTTGTAAATAGCCTATATTAAATCAAAACATTAAAATGCTTTTGTTTCAAAGCTTCAGACAAAAGTCTGTTGAAATCCAGTATTTCATCCATTAGATGAATCAGCTTCTTTTTTCTAAGCTCATTTTCAGAAAAATAACCTGTTAATTTTGAGGTTATAAAGCACCTTTATACAGCACCATTGCTGTATAAAGGAATAATAAAAAGATACAATTTGATATATTTTTGATAACACATACAAACTGGCTAATTAGAAATGAAATTAAAAAAGCACAAAAGTGTTAATATTGCCCATTGGTAGCTCTGATGCAATTTTGAAGGGGAAATTACATTTTATTCAGTGCTTACTATGTACCAGTCACAAAATCTCTTTGAGAAAACCATTATTATTCTAATTTCAGAGATGAGAAAGCAGAGCTGCCTGGAAATGAAATAACTTGCCATTTATTCTACCGAGGGGTGGAATTAAGTCTCCAAAATCAATCCATTTGGAGTCGAAAGCTTATGGTCTTTCTCCTGAATTAGACCATTTGATGAAAAAGGAATTTGGAAACATTATTTGTTGCCTTCTCGACATTTATCCACTTACTCCTCCATATTCTCTTTGTCCAATATCTTCTTTGCCAACTGAATACTGATTTTTCTTTTTCGATTCCTCAGGAAAGGCCCTTATCCTCAACTCTGGCTGTATATTCTGACAGTTTAAATCATCATAGTAATTTTTCCTTTGTTAGTGATTAGACTAGGGTAGTTAGTCATTTGAAAACTTCAGTGTATGTCAAAATTACTTGGAGGGCTTGTTAAATTACAGATTGTTGGATCCCAACCTGACCTTCTAATTCAGGAAGTGTCACATGAGGTGGGAGATTTTGCATTCCTAACAAGTTCCCAGTGAAGGTGATGATGCTGATAGGGACCATGATTTGAGAATCACTATTTTAGGGGTAGCTCTATGACCAGTTGTGGCCAACGCGATGAGAGAAGTCTTCTGGGAATTGTTTCCTCATGATTCAAAGACAATACATTTTCTTATTACTTGAAATTATTTGTACCGTGCTCTTCTAAAGTAATCCTACTTGATGCAAGAGAATTAGAAGTTATTATCCAAGTTATTACTTGAAAGTCTTAGCTGCTCATGAGATGATTGATTTGCTAATCTATAATGAAATATATTTCATTATAGATTAGCAAATCCTGTGGCATGTATGTTTACAAAATATTTAGCTTCTTTGTTAGAGGTAGCTATCACATTAAAAGGCTATTATAAACATGTCTATCATAGGTAGCCAAAATAAATAGAATATATTACTTCATCACAAAAATCCTATTGTTAGGCTGTGCAGTATATTGAACACATGCTCTGAAATGTGCATCTCTAGACATCTAGTTTGTTTTGTGGGCGGTTAAAGGGTTTCGGCACTAGACGGTGAACATATTTTATTTAGTAGCTAAGTATTGCCGACCAAGGATTTCCAGGCATTCTGCAGGCATTTGAAAACATATATACTCAATATAGTTACTTTGAGGTTATTTTAATGAAAATATTGTAATCACATGGTTTACATGATCTATTCTTAAAATACATTAAGTATAGTAGTTGTATTTGAAACAAGAATCAAGGCAAACCTAAACTCATCCAGGAATGCTCATCATTTTAGCTGAATGAATATGTGGCTTCACATGCTGTTTAGTTTCTGTGCAAGAAATGCTGACCACTGCTGCTCTTTCTGACTCTGCTAACACCAATGTCAAGGTTTGCTTTGTACGTAACTAAAAAGTCACAATTTTTATTTTTAATAACTAGCTATTTCATTTTAGAGTGTCTGTTCTTCACCTGTACTGAGTTGATGCAATGGAACATTTTTGTGTTACACCATTCAACCTCTAAAACAAACACTAGTCAAACTAAACTCAAAGGAGAAGTGCATAGCATCCTTTTAGGCTACTTGTACCATGATTATTTCTGCTCAATTAAATTTACCTCTGTTACCTTGGTAACCAAACTATTAGCTCGCTGCCAACATATTTTTATTTCTCCTTGTATTATTTTGGATATCTGCATTTTGTAGCTTCCCCATAAGGTTCTCAAGCCAAGTTTTTTATAAACTCAGGTCCTTCCTTGCCTATTGAACTTACATTATGTATCTCCTATCTTCCACTTAGAAAAGGAAATGGTAAATCGATTTTGAATAATTTAAGCAACGCTTTATTTAAAAAAATACTTTTCATGTTATTAAAATGGTCTCACTTTCCTCGTTTGTTTCCTTCATAACTATCATTTCACAATTAGTATTTGCCAGACACTATTTAAACACTTTTCAAATATTAACTAATTTAATTATCATAACAAGCCTATGAAGTAATACTAGAATCCTTAATTTATCAATGAGGGAAATCAGAAACAAACATTATTTGAGTTGCCCAGTTCAAACATTTAGCAAGTGATAGAGGCAAAATTTGAACCCAAACATTAGTTTTAAACATCTGAGTTTATCAGTCTTACATAAATAACAATTGGAAGTCCTCAAATAAATCAGTATTGTTAAGATAACAATTTACTGCTTACATTTAGGTAAGTCTTTTGACTAATGCTAATCCTAAAGGCCAATAATCTGCTCCTGAAAAATCATTGAATCTTCTATTTTTTAAATGTGAAAATGTGAAAGTAATTTATTCCCAGTCCACCACATAATCTTAAGCAGTTCTCCAAATATCACTAAGATATACTTAGACACATTTATAACATCTACCAAGGATTTCTGCAGAATATAAAGCATGAAAAACACCAATTACCTAACTATGTGACATTTAATGAACTCATATTTGGGCTTTGCAATATGCAACAATACTGAACAATAATAGATGTGAATTCTTTTTCTTCTACATGGAAATGAATGAAGTGTGATGTAAAACATGAATATGTTAGAGCTACATAATGAAGGCAAATAACTCTTAGCAATAAAAAATAAGTAATAATGTAATTAACATTGGAACTTCCTAGCAGAAGAATTGCCTCAGTGGCATTTGGCAGCAAGAGAAAAGGCATATTTATCATTAATACGGAGTAAAGATGATAACACATCCTAATATATAGTGTATTTAGACAAGATAAGCACACGATGTGATTCTATCAGAATACCTGAGACATGACTATTTGCTACTAAACATCTTCTCCCTTGGTCTCGTGTGTGACTTAAAGGTTTCCCTGGTGCATGCATAAACATTCACGGTAATAGGCTTTCAATTAGAGTAGTAAATTTTGGAGATTACTGTTTTTGCAAGCCATCAAAATACGTATTTGGATGATGGAATTTCAGATAACTTCAGATTCTTTTATTAGCTTCAACTTGTTGGAACATGAGTTATAAGCGCATTCCCTGGTTTAGAAAAGAAGACACTAATTCTTGACATAAAGTTTTTGATTAATAGAGCAAATTGTTGGCACATTGGCTTTTGAGTGATTTTCCTAGATTTTCAAAGGGAGAATGCCAATTTTTTTTGTATTTAAAAGACAAATACTTTTGAATAAAGTTAATTTATAAATTGAAAGATAATGTGTTATTCCAGTCATCAAACTGATGTGAAATCAAGTGGAGGAATAGGGGTTTTGTGGTAGGTTGGATTGATTGCATTACAAGTCCAAAATTTTTATTGGTAATGAGTAATACTTCTCAGTTTGGCTTAGATTTGTATATAGTTTCTATAAAATGTAATAGAAGTACAATGTCATAGACTCTACTTTATTTAAAGGAAATCTCTCATGACCTACCTCTGTCTTAATGTCCAGTATGAGGAATGGAGTTTGCTGACTCTCCCCTACTGCCTTAGTTGAACTCTCATTTAACCATTCATGGAATTATTCCCTAAAAACAGTGAAGCTATTAGGCAGTCTTAGGAATGGGCTATAACTTCAATTATTATAAACTTAGGCTCTTTAATGTTATTGTTTAGATGAAATGTAGACATTTGTTATAGGTTTAGGATTAATAAATTCCTAGTATATTTTAAAATTTTATTTAAATTTAGATATATTTTTAAAAATTACCTAATAGAAATTTAGAAATTCTATAAAGTAGATATATTATTTCAATTTCACAAATAATAAAACTAGATCTGAAAGGGTTTTAAGCCCAATGTCACATATCCAATATGTGGGTGAATCAGATTGATTCAATTATCTGACTCCAAGGGATTTCAGGTGCATTTTCAAACCCTGAAATAGGTAGGGTGAAGCCAATTTTACAGTAAAATGTTTCCATAAGAATCTAATGACTTTCCTGTAGTTCAGTTATATGTCTTAGAGAAGTAAGAACAAGTCTAGTCTTAGAGGATATGTCCTAATCCACTCTTATTACACAGGTGCAATCACAAAATAAACATAGAATAAAAATAAATCATTTAAATAGCAATGATGATGCATGTTAGAGTTCTCTAAAGAAGTAGAACACATAGAATATAGTTGAATAGATAGATATACATAGATCTCTATATAAGAGGATATTTGTTTGGGGAATTGGTTCACCCAATTATGGAAGCCAAGATGTCCCATGGTATGCTGTCTGTAAAACGGAGAATCAAGAAAGCTAGTGAGGTAATTCAGTCTGGGTCAGAAGGTCTGAGAAACACGTGGGCTAATGATGTAACTTCCAGTTCAAGACCAAAGACCTGAGAACCAAGGATATTTTATTAAAGTCATGGATTTAAATGTGATTTTAAACTTTAACTGGAAGAGATTCAACACAACCCTCTCAATTTCTATATGAAGACTAAAGCTCAGAATGGTGACATGATTTAATTTAGGTCACACTTATAAGTAGCTGCAAAGTAGGACTAGACTCCCAGCCTGTTAACTCTCAATCAAGTCACCTTTCCCACTGAAGAGGGACTTTTTAGTCTTTTTATTCAATATACATACACTTTACTAAGGGTTCATAGAAACCTGTCACAACAGAGTCTGTACGTTTTCCTTTCAAACCACCTTTCCTCAAATGAGCCTTGGCCCTTAATCCAATAAAAATCCCTTTTTACTGCTAGGTGAACATACCTACTATGCATAGACTACCACCCTTTACGATTATGTCAGTTTTGTTTGTTTGTTTTAATTATTCTGCATTTGATTTATCCTGCAGGTTATCCTAAATCTCTATGAAGGGCACTTCATTGAATTCCTTAGATTTTTTTGGTACTTATTTAAAAAATTTCTATATTTAAAATAAGTGACAAAAGTATATTTGGACAAAAGAGGAAAAATTTTGTCAAATTTTTCTGCAAAAATAGGCTTATGCCTGCAATGAATGCCCATGTGCAGGCAGCTCTTTGAGGGAATCACTCTTTGTGGAAGCTGAGGAGACTCACAGATGTCGTGTGCCTTGTGAGGGCTGGTGCTCACTTAGTTTATTGATGGCATTTTATTGTATTGATCAGAGAACATGATCTAGCTCCTTTGCCCTGTGGTACTTTCCAGATTGGTATAAACTTTTTATTTTTCTTCTGATTTCTCTTGCCATCATCCATCATTTCTCACTTTTGAGGCAGGCACAGCATTTCTGTGGTTTGATCTCTTGCCCATGCTTTTTAGTTTAGACATATTACCCTGGGGTAGGAATGTTTCATCTTTTTAATGATCTTCCTTATCTTTATTAGAGTGAAAGAACATACTCTTAAACACTTTTTTTTTTTGGTTTGTTTTTTAACTAAGACACCAGAACAACAATGTGTTCTGGTGAAGAGCCTGGGAGAGTCACAGCAAAAAGGTTCTGTCTATTGCCATCAGTGGTTACAATAAGTTGATTTCATGCAGTTTGTTTTGAGTGGTGGTAGAAATTTAATTTGTCGTGCTTTTCAATTAAGGAGGTTCCAGAGACTTGCCATACTTTTCCTTATAATTTATCACAAGAAGTTTTTTGCCTGCAAAAACATCAAAGAGTGTTTTGATTAAAAAAAAAAATTCCTGTGGGGTTTATATGTCCATTGCACAGGGCAATAACTATCCACTTTATTGCCATATCTATCATTGCTTCATATCTATCAGTGCTGGAAATAGAAGATTTAGAGATTCCGATGCCTTAGATATGATTCTCTCCTTCCCTTGTCACTTTTTCTTTTTTTAAATGTTTCTTTTTTTTTTTCCCTTCCTTACTTCCTCTACTTTTATTATTACCTCATGCCCATCCCCTCTCAGCTTTAAAGTTTGAGGCTCAGCAGGTGTTAGTGAAGTTTCTTTTAAACATGTTATCCTCTGAAAGTCATAATAAGCTTACACAGTAGAAAAGATTTTTAAGAGGCAGTTCAGTGACTGCTTCTAAGACAACCATTATAGACACCTGGGATGCCATTTGTCTAAAGAGCTCTGACAAGGATTTTCTGCAAACCCTGGTAGTATCATCTGCACACCTTGGACAACTCTCAGTGCCATTCACTTGCTAATTACTTATAGAACAGAGATGATGCCCTTTGTCAAACAGAAGTCTTCTCTGACTAATTTAAACACATTTTTTTTTCCAGTTTAGTTTTCAAGGAAGATGGAGTACAGGTGATCAAGGACCTTGTGATAGATAATACTTCAAATATTTGTAAGAGTTAGCAAACTTTCATAGGACTTTGCTCTATTCTAAATAGTCTTCAATTTCTTTCATATTTTCCTCCCGGGTTTGCTCTTTTTCATTTATGTTATGTCTTCCCTGTCTTATTCTGGCTATTTCCCCAGATTTCTGTGGTTTGATGATTTTCAGAGCTTCTACAATAAAGATTGAGATGGATTAGAACAACGGCAAGTTTGCTATCTTAGTTGAGAAAGAACTTAGGTTTTAAGGAGAGAAGGACAAAGTTATTCAATCACATGTGGGAGTGAAAAGGAAAAGGATTCGTTAGGATCAGATTCTCAGCACTAGCTTATGATTTATCAGGAGGTGTCAGTGTGAATTTTAGCACTTTGGCCTACTGTTCTCTCACAGAAAGTAAAATGATGTATTTCCCAAAGATCATGGTTTCTTAATGGCAATAAAAAAACTATAACTCAGGAGCTAATAATCAATGAGTAGCCAGTGACTTAATAGTGAAATGGCTAGCTTTTGGTTTTTCTCCCAAAAGAAAAATATAGGTTTCAACTATGCCTTTTCATATCCCACTTAAAGTAGAGAATCTATTGGAAGTTTCCTAGCAAAGAAAAGGGCAGCTCTCCCCAATAAGCTAGTCTGGGAGAAGGATATTGGCAACAATAGCATAATATATTTCTGAACATTTATGACTTAAGCACCAAAATTTATTGAGTTAGTTGACACATTCTTTGCTTAAGAAGAACATTATTGGCCGGGCGCGGTGGCTCAAGCCTGTAATCCCAGCACTTTGGGAGGCTGAGACGGGCGGATCACGAGGTCAGGAGATCGAGACCATCCTGGCTAACACGGTGAAACCCCTTCTCTACTAAAAAATAGAAAAAACTAGCCGGGCGAGGTGGCGGGCGCCTGTAGTCCCAGCTACTGGGGAGGCTGAGGCAGGAGAATGGCGGGAACCCGGGAGGCGGAGCTTGCAGTGAGCCAAGATCGCACCACTGCACTCCAGCCTGGGCGACAGAGCGAGACTCCGTCTCAGAAAAAAAAAAAAAAAAAAAAGAAGAACATTATTGCCTTTAATTCATATGATTTTTTTTTCCCCTAAGAGGTGAAGAGAGGGAGAGAAAATACTATAAACTTGGTAGAAATAAAAATTGTATCTCTAGTCTGAACCAAAACACTTTGTTTTGTAACCACAAATTACCAGGTCATTATGACTGGAAACTTTTATATTCAACCCTAGGCTCATTACAACTATAAAATAAATAGAAAATTATGAATAAATTCATAAAGCTGATATAAAGCTACTAAATATTTTATTATGACTTGAATATTGAAACAGTTTTTGAGGTAACGAGCACAGGGATTCCTTAGCATTCTAGTCTCTCATTTCCAAGAACCCTGAAACTCCATATAGTTAAAAGAATTCTAAAAAATATATTTTCCAATCAGAACTCTGGAATAGCCTTTATATCAGAGGCAGCATGTGCAAAAGTAGAAGTGAGCAATGGGAAAGACTGAGGGAGAATTGAAGTGATGCAGGAAGGCTATGCCAGTTTCCCTTCTTAGGTATAGCTGTGGTGATTACCATGAGTCCAGCTCAATAAATAAGGGGAATGAGATTCTGTGGAAATTGCCATCCATGCATTATAGCTGGAGAAAAGGAGTGGATACTGTTGCAAGACATTTCTCAGGACTAGGAGCCACTAAAACTTTTACAAGCAAACTTGTTTCTAAGGTCTGGACAAGAGGGATTTCCATTTGGATTAAAGCAATCCAGGCCAGCTGTCAGTAATAGTCAGCCTAGACCACTGGTTCTCGGCTCTCTATGCACATTCGGATCACTTGGAAAGAATTTAAAAATACGAATGCCTGGACCTCACTTGCAGATATTCTGATTTAATTGGTTTGGAGTGAAGCCCAAGCATTGGTATTTTTAAAAAGCTTTCCAAATAACAGAGAGGACTGGTTGTTGTCATGGCAGAGTAACAGACTAAACCTCCTGCCAATAACAATTATTAAAGCTGGACAAAATATAAAAGACAAGCATTTGAAGGCAACTAAAATAGGGAGGTATAAATTGGAAAGATGTGATCCTTAAAAGAAGGGAAACATATTAGGTGAGTTCAATATATACCAAGACTTTTCCCTGAGGACAACCCTTAGATCCTCAAGATGCAGGTAAATCCTTCAATAAGCAGCAATCTTTCTGGACTGAGAAAACAGAGATCAGAGTGGTAGTTTGAAAGGGAAGCTGAAAATTGAGAAGAAAAACATCAGAGGAAGTCGCCGAGAGTACAGTCCCAACATCTGCATAAAATTCCTTTTCAATAGTTAGCTGGCTCCCAAACTCTACATACCCAGGGCTGTACTCTACAGAACTCAGCATAAAGAAATAGTTTGGCGGGTGAAGAGCTGTGCAAAGACTAGAAGCTACCAGGAGTAGGGAGATGCAGTTTGGAGTTTTTGTCCTGACAAATCAGAGGGGCTTGGTAAAAAATGTTCAACTTTCCTTTGAAATCTCAGAAGTACTATGACTTAAGGTAATGGGAACGAATAAAGTAGGCCAACCCTAATGAAGCTTAAATCTCAAACTCCATATTGTCAAAGTGATATGCTGCTACTCTTTCTTCCTGCTAAAGGAGAGTTTATATTTGGAGGAATAAAACTTCATATAGAGGTTCTACATATTTTCACCTACAATGTCCAGCACCCAGTGAAAAAAGCAAGGATAAATTTTGGCTCTGGTCAAAATTGGAGTAAAATCGAATTGGAGTAAAGTTGGAATAAAACGAAATGAGATTTACCTTGTCAACTGAAACAATACAAACATCTGGAAAATATATAAGAAGCAACAATATTTAGGATATTGCACATCAGTCAAAGGAGGAGACCATTGCCTGAGAAAGAGGAAGCAAAAGAGGTAAACCCTTTGATGGAATCAGTTTACCATCTTAAGAATGTTTCTAAGCCACGGCACAGAAAAGAAAGACCTCAGCAAAGTGAAAGGGACTTCTTAAGTTGAGGAGCCTTTGCTACGATTCCAAAAAAGGCAAAGCAGCAAGAGTTTATAGAGAAAAATACCAGACAGAAGAGAGCTGCAAATAGAAAACTCCAGAGATTTTTTTGATGGTTTCATATAATACATAATGAGTGCTGATCAGTGCATGGTCTAGGGGTACTATCTGTGGCCAGGAAAAATACCCTAAAGAATTAGAAGGAGCAATGACTGAAAACAGTGGGTCAGAAAGAGTGGCTGTTTCCAATAGATACATTGGGAAATTTCATAATGCACAAAGAACTGGTTATAGCACTCAGTCCCGGGGAAAATTAACCCAAAATTAAATGCCAGCCTGGTCCTGCCTAAGTAAGTTTAAAAACAACACACATATATATCAAACAGTTTCTAAGTAACTTCATTATTTCCCAAAACAAACTCCAAAAATATTTATGACAATTAAAAAACCCAGCACCTATAATGTAAAAATGCACAATTTCTGATATCCAATCAAAATCATTAGCATGCAAAGAAATAAAATATAAGCCATAGTGGAAGGACACCCTGTTCAACAAATGGTGCTGGGAAAATTGTAGAGCCACATGTAGAAGAATAAAACTGGATCCTCATCTCTCACCTTGTACAAAAATCAACTCAAAACGGATCAAGGACTTAAATCTACGACCTGAAACTGTAAAAACTCTAGAAGATAACATTGGAGAAACACTTGTAGACATTGGTTTAGGTAAAGACTTCATGACAAAGAACCCAAAAGCAAATGCAACAAAAACAAAGATAAATAGACTGGATTTAATTAAACTAAAAAGCTTCTACACAGCAAAAGAAATAATCAGCAAACTGAAAACCCACAGAGTAGGAGAAAATATTCACAATCTATACATCTGACATAGGACTAACATCCAGAATCTACAAGAAACCCAGACAAATCAGTAAGAAAAAAATGAACAATTCCATCAAAAAGTGAGCTAAGGAAATGAATAAACAATTCTCAAAAGAAAATATACAAATGGCCAACTAATATATGAAATAATGTTCAACATCACTAATAATCAGGGAAATGTAAATCAAAACCTATAGTGAGAATAAAAATAGTCAATTGAAACTAACCCAGAAATTATGCAAAGACTGTACTAATAGACAAGTGCATTGGAAGAGTTACTATGACTGGGTTCCACATGTTTAAGAAGGTAGAGGAAAGGTTAAATATATAAAGTATGCAGGATATTTAAGAAAAGACCCAATCTTAACGTCTACAGATGAAAACTGCAGCGTCTGAGATGAGAAATGCAGTGGATGAAATTAATAGCAGATTTTGCATCAGAAAAGAAAAGATTATTGAACTTGGGAGATATAAAAATTATACAAAATAAACATGGAGAGAAAATAACTGAAATAAATAGGGCATTAGGAAACTTTGGGGAATCTTGTGTGACTAAGCACATATTATTAAGTCCTCGAAGGAGAAGAATGAGAAAATAAATATATTTAAGGAAATAATGGCAGAAATTTTTCCAAACTTGATTATACCCTAGAAACCTATTACTATTAGGTTTCTACAGCTGCCATAACAAATTATTGAAATCTTAATGGCTTAGAAACAACAGAAATGTATTCTGTCACATTTCTGGGAGCCAGAAGTCCTAAATCAAAGAGTTAGGCCTGGAAGTTCTTAGGGTGGATCCTTCCCTGCCCCTTCCAATTTCTAGTGGCTCCAGGCACTGCTTTGCTTATGATACATAACTTCAATCTCTGCCACTGTCTTTACGTGTCCTTCTCTGTGTGTCTTCAATCTCCCTCTGCATTTCTCTTACAAGGACACTTGCCGTCAGATGTAGGGCCCACCCAAATAATCCAGGGTCATCTTGCCCTGAGATCCTTGTCTTAATTGATCTGCAAAGATCCTTTATCCAGATAAAGTCACATTCACAGGTTCTGGGCGGTTTTCATAACTTTTGGAGAGCCAGCATTCAACTCACTAACACCCACAGAGCCAAAAAGCTCAACAAATTCCCCTGCACAAAACAGGAGGAAAACTACACCAAGGAACATCATAGATTTATTTAAATTAGTGATAAAAAGAAAATGTTATAAATATCCAGATTTAAAAAAATAAAGCACATGATATACACAGAAACAAAGATAAAGTTGACAGCAGATTTCTTGTTTAAAAAAAAAAAAGATAAAAAATACAAGCCAGGAAATAGTGGAGCAACCTCTTTAAACTATAGAGGGGGAAAAAACCTGTTTACCTATAATTATTTACCAGTGAAAAGATTTTTCAAAAGGGAAGATAAAGACTTTTTTAGACTTAAAAAAAATGAAAGAACTAATCACTAGCAAGCCTGAATTACAAAAAATGTCAAGAAAATTTTCAAGAGGACTATAATACCCAATGAAAACTTGAACTTTAAAGAAATAATGAACATGGGAAATGTTAACTACATGGATTTATACACACACACACACACACACACACTCACACACCGCTTCATAATATGTATAATAGAGATACACATATATATATAAATACATTTATTTATTTAAGAAACTGATCTTTGTATGTTTCCCAGGCTGGTCTCAAACTCCCAGCCATAAGCGATCATCCCACCTTAGCCTCCCAAATGGCAAGGATTACAAGAATGAGCCATTGTACCCAGACACATTATATATTTTAAACTTTTTTTTTTTTAAACTGCAAAGCAATATGTGGTGTGAGTCATTCCAGTGTGAATGCCATGAGTACAGGGGTGTACTGGTCAGCGTTCTCTAGAGGACCATAACTAATAGGATAGATGTATGTGTGAAGAGGAGTTTATTAAGGAGTATTGACTCTCAGGATCACAAGATGAAGTCCCACATTAGGCCTCCCACAATAGGCCATGTGCAAGCTGAGGATCAAGGAAGCCAGTCCCAGTCCCAAAACCTCAGAGGTAGGTAAGCCGACAGTGCAGCCTTCAGTCTGTGGTCAAAGGCCTGAGAGCCCCTGACAAATCACTGGTGTAAGTCCAAGAGTCCAAAAACTGAAGAACTTGGAATCTGATGTTGGAGGGCAGCAGGCATCCAGCTTGGGAGAAAGATGAAGACCAGAAGTCTCAGTGAGTCTGCTCATTACACTTTCTACTGCCTGCTGTATTCTAGCCACCCTGGCAGCTGATTAGATGGTGCCCACCCAGAATGAGGGTGGGTCTGCCTCTCCCACTCCACTGACTCAAATGTTAATCTCCTTTGGCAACACCCTCACAGACACACCTAGGAACAATACTTTGCATTCTTTAATTCAATCAAGTTGACAATATTAACCATCGCAAGTCCACCCCTCATCAACTTACATCCATACACATCTCCTGAAGTTATACATAACCTACAAATAAAAACAACAATGTCATAATTACAGCTAATGTAATACAGCTATCCTTCATACAACCAGAAGCACACTAAGCGGTAACTTAAATGTTATTACAAAAATTTAACAACACTTAAATGCTGATACGAAGTTAATAGATCTTACGTTACATGATAAAGGAAAAGTGAAGATACTTTCTTGTACAAGTGTATACAGGCACAAACATATTCTTAACAAAATAAGGTGGAAACATTTGCGACAATTACAGTCCTTGTTTCTGCACCCAGTCACATGGTCGTAGCTAGTATTGATGACTACCTTCTATTCATTCTGTATTCCCTTTGCCTTCATCAAGCACCTCAGTGGGTTGTGTTTTTTACCTGGTAGAGTGACTCAAACCTTCATTCCTGAAGGGTCTGGGCCATTTGTAGTCCTGCCTGGATTGGGTTGTTGTAGTTTGCCATTGACCTTAATCACTAGGCATACTAAGGTAGGTAATACTAATCACGAGGTAATACTAAGAGACACCCTAAGGGATCTTCTGCATTTCACACATACTTTTCCTTACCTCCATTGTGGAGTAGTAGTCTGATTTCATCTTGATAGTCCAGGTCAATCACCCCAGACAACACTATAACCCCCTTCTTAGCCTGTTGACTCAGAGGTAGGAGAAGCTCAAAGTGGACAGGTGGCCATCTTAACTTCCAATTTAATGCAATCATTGTCTGTATACTTGTGGCAGCATTCCTCCCTCTTAAACTAAGACATCTAGGCCAACAGAACATAATGTCATGGGAACAGGAAGCAAAAATTTTGCTTGTGTGTCACCAGGGGTGATGGTGAGTGGTGCCACTTCCACTTCCACCCCTGGATTCCTGGACCCATCAATCCTGGATATGGGGGAAACAGTGCCATATACTGGATTCTGATTCAGAGCATACATGGCCTTCTGGAGAATTTTGCCCCAGTCTTGCGAAGTATTGTCACCTAGTTGGCATTGGGATTGTAACTTCAAAAGGCCATTCCACCATTCTGCCAATCTAGTTGCTTCGGGATAATGGGGAACATGGTAAGACCAGTGGATGCCATGAGCATGAACCTACTGCTGCACTTCTTTGGCCATAAAGTGAGTGCCTTGGTCAGAGGCAATGCTATGTGGAACACCATGAGGGTGGATAAGGCATTCAGTGAGTCCATGAATGGTAGTCTTGGCAGCAGCATTGCGTGTGGGATAGACAAACCTATATCCGGAGTAAGTGTCTATTCCAGTGAGGACAAACCACTTCCCTTTCCATGATGGGAGAGTTCCAATATAATCAACCTGCCACAAAGTAGCTGGCTGATTACCTTGGGGAATGGTACCATATCTAGGGCACAGTGTTGGTCTCTGCTGTTGGCAAACTGGGCTCTCAGTGGTGGCCATAGACAGGTCAGCCTTGGTGAGTAGAAGTCCATGTTGCAGAGCCCATGCATAACCTCCATCCCTGCCACCATGACCACATTGTTCTTGGACCAGTTGGGTGATAATGGTGGGCTAGGGAAAGAGGCTGAGTGGTGTCCACAGAATGAGTCGTTCTATCCATTTGATTTAAAAATCATTCTCTGCTGAGGTCACTCTTGGGTTAGCATTCACATATGATACAAATATCTTCATGGTTTTTGACCACTCAGAGAGCTCTGTCCACATACATTTTCCCCAGATTTCTCTATCACCAATTTTTCAATTATGCTGCTTCCAAGTCCCTGACCATCCAGCCAAACCATTGTCTGCTGCCCATGAATCAGTATTTAATCACACAGCTAGCCATTTCTCCTTCTATGCAAAGTGTACAACCAGGTGCACTGCTCAAAGTTCTGCCCACTGGGAAGATTTCCCTTCACCACTGTCCTTCAGGAATGTTCTAGAAAAGGGCTGTAGTGCTGCAGCTGTCCACTTTCAGGTGGTGCCTGCATATTGTGCAGAACTATCTGTAAATCAGACCTTAGGCTTCTCTTCCTTTGTCAACTGATCATAGGGAACTCCCCATGAGGCCATTGGTACAGGCTGGGGGACAGAAGGTAGGGTGGCAGGAGTGCAGAGCATGGGCATTTGAGCCACTTCCTCATGTAACTTACTTGTGCCTTCAGGACCTGCTTTGGCCTGATCACGTACATACCACTACCATTTGATGATGGAATGCTGCCATGCACCCTCAACTTTATAGCTAGATGGATCAGAAGGCACCCAGCTCGTGACAGGCAGTTCAGGACACATGGTGACTTGATGAGACATAGTCAGATGTTCAATTTCTACCAAAGCTCAGTAATAGGCTGAGAGCTGTCTCTCAAAAGGAGAGTAGTTATCTGCAGAAGATGGCAGGGCCTTGCTCCAAAATTCTAGAGGCCTCTGCTGTGATTCACCTATGGGTGCCTACCAAAGGCTCCAAACAAAATCCCTATCTGCCACTGACACATCAAGCACCATTGGATCTGCTGGGTCATATGGCCCAAGTGGCAGAGCAGCTTGCACAGCAGCCTGAACCTGCTGCAGAGCCTCCTACTGTTCTGGACCCCACTCAAAACTGGCAACCTCTGGGTCACTTGAGAAATTGGCCAGAGTAACACACCTAAATTAGGAATGTGTTGCTTCCAAAATCCAGATAGGCCCACTTTCTTGTGCCTCTTTCTTGGTTGTAGGAAGGGCCAAACACAGCAACTTATCCTGCACCTTAGAAGGGATATCTCGACAGGCCCCACACCACTGGACCTCTAGAAATTGTATTCAGGTAAAAGCTCCCTGAATTTTAGCTGGATTTACTTCCCATCCCATGGCATGGAAATGAATAAGTTCGCTGTATTTCTGCTGCTTGCTCACTGGATCCAATCAGCATAATGTTATCAATGTAATGGGCCATTGTGATATCTTGTAGAAGAGAAAAGTGATCAAGATATCTGCAAACTAGATTATAACACACAGTTGGAGAGTTGATATACCTCTGAGGTAGGACAGTGAAGGTACATTACTGACCTTGCCAGCTGAAGGCAAATTTTGGGGCCCTGGGAATGGATAAAAACGTATGCTCAATGACTACATACTCCGTAGCAGATGTATTAATTTGCTCAAGCAATGAAACCACATCTGGTACAACAACTGCAATTGGAGTCACCACTTGGTTAAGCTTACAATAATCCACTGTCATTTTCTAAGATCCACCTGTCTTCTTCACAGGCCAAACAGGAGCGTTGAATGGGGATGTGGTGGGAATCACCACCCCTGCATCGTTCAAGTCCTTGATGGTGGCGCTAATCTCTGCAATCGCTCCAGGGATATGATACTGTTTTTCCTTTACTATTTTTCTAGGTAAGACAGCTCTAATGGCTTCCATTTGGCCTTTCCCACCATAATAACCCTCACCCTATGAGTCAGGGACCAGCTACTAAGTATCTTTATGTCAATTATGCACTCTGGCACTGGGGAAATGAACACAGGGAGAGTCCGGGGATCCACTGGACCCACTGTAAGTCAGACATGAGCTAAAACTCCATTAATTACCTGACCTCCATAAGCCCCTACTTTAACTAGAGGACCACAGTGATATTTTGGGTGCTCTGGAATCAACGTCAGCTCAGAGCCAGTAGTCCCTGAAAAGTCTGGCCTTTTACCAGAGTTAAAGGCCAGACATCTTGGGGAAAGATGGGAAAAGGATTAACAGCATAAATTGTTGGTAGTGTAGTGGGGTTCTTCCTCAAAGGGACTCAGCCTCCCCTTCATTCAAGGGACTTGGGGTCTGTAAACTGGTTCAAGTCTGGCAATTGAGGGGCAATGATTTTCTATTTTTGTAATTCAAATTATTCCTTCATCCACAAAACCTGGAAGTTTTCTGCTTATACAAATTAAGAATGCAATACGCTTCCTATCAGTTTCACTTCTAGGAACACTGTGATTAATTAGCCAATGCCTCAGCTCTACACAAGTCGACTATTCTGATTGCTGCTCTGCCTCTGCTGTCCACTGTGGTAACTACACCCACCTCAACTTTGATGGTGGAGTGTCACCACTTGCCCCCTGCCACCTCTGAATCCAGTTATTCCCATTACACTTAAATTTTTTAATTAATTGAGTAACTGTTGTTCCGACTTGTAATATCTGGCATACAGAGAAGTGCAACCACAGAGCTCTTCAGGGTTGCAGGTGCTCCCCTCACAAATCTATTTTGCAAAGTATTGGTGAAGGGTATGTCTTCTGGACCTTCTCAGCTGGGATGAGTACATCTATAGTGACTAACCTAATCTAGCATTCTCATATCCCTTAGCCTTGGAGCCCTTCTTCTACATTAAACGAAAGGAGATCAGGCATTTCTAGCTCACTCACAGTGGGCCATCTTTTGATCCATAGTTCAGCTAATCAAGCAAGTAAACTATTAGAATCTTTTTTTTTTTTTAAACTCCCCAAGCTACAGCATTAGATGCAGGATCCCTGCTTATTTGGCCCATATCAATAAATTCAGCCTGATCCAACTTAATATCCCTTCCACCATTATCCCACACCCTTGATATTCCCATGCCTGTTCTCCAGATTTCTGCTTATATAAATTAGAAAACTCAAGCAGTTATTTTGGAGTGTAGCACACCTCCTTGTGCATCACACTCTGAACCTCACCTCTAGGGGCCTGCTGGGACTTGAGTCTAGTTATAGGTATAGAAGCAAACAGGGGTGTTGCAGGTGGGTCCTGAGGAGAGCCAGCATTGTCTTGCCTGGCAACTCCCTCAGGGGAGACCATCACTGTTGCCTCAGGCAGTGCATGGGTAATCTCCTTAGACAAATATGGAAAGGCTAATGGCAGCATGGTTGGTGGAGGGGATGTTTCTACCACTGGGGGTGGGCAGGCGGTTTCCTCTGGCCAAAAAGGCTCATCAGAGTTTACAAGCTCAGTATCCCCAGCTTCATCAGGTTCCTCCCACCGATCCCCATTCCAAGTTGCAGGGACCTATTCTTCTCCAGTCAATGCCCTCACTTTAACACTAGACACCTGGCGAGACTGAGTGTGCACCTCTCTTCGCAGGTCAGCCACTCTCATGATAAGAGCTTCTGTCTGATTTTCTGCAATTTCAGCCCTTTGTCTACAGGAGATAAGATTCTCACTCAGGACAATCTTAGAAGACTTGAGACTCAGTTTGTGCTTCTGAAGCTGGGAGTTAGAATCTCTGTGCTCATCCTTTTCTTTTGTCACTTTGTCCAGTGAACTTAAAAGCAACCAGCCAACTTTATTTTCCTTGGCTTTCCACAAATGGTCAAAGGTATTATGTATAGAGTCACTAAACTCCTTGCTGCTCACAAGTGGTGAATCAGGAGTATCAAATGCATTTATTTTACATAACTCTCTAAGCAATTATTGCCAAGGACTATCAATGTTTTCCATACTATTAGAAGTAGAGTCCTTAGCATTTTGAGGTCTAATCATATTAAGCAGCCAACTCCAGAAACTCCAAAACCAACTAAAGAAATCCATTCTTAAAATTCTGCTCCTCTAGAATCAGTCTTGGTACCAAAATCTGTATTAGGGTTCTCTAGAGGGACAGAACTAATAGGATAGATGTATATATGAAGAGGAGTTTATTAAGGAGAATTGACTCACACAATCACAAGGTGATGTCTCACAATAGGCCTCCTATAGTAAGCCGTGTGCAAGCTGAGGATCAAGGAAACCAGTCCCAGTCCTAAAACCTCAAAGGTAGGGAAGCGGACAGTGTAGCCTGTCTGGCCCCAGATCCCTGATAAATCCCTGGTGTAAGTCTAGGAGTTCAAAAGCTGAAGAACTTGGAGTCTGATGTCAGAGGGCAGCAACCATCCAGCACAGAAAGAAAGATGAAGGCCAGAAGACTCAGTGACTCTGCTCATTCCACTTTCTTCTGCCTGCTTTATTCTAGCCACACTGGCAGCTGATTAGATGGTGCCCATCCAGAATGAGGGTGGGTCTGCCTTTTCTAGTCCACTGGCTCAAATGTTAATCTCTTTGGGCAACATCCTCACAGACACACGCAGGAAAAATATTTTGCATCCTTCAATCAAGTTGATGGTCAATATTAACCATCACAAGGGACATTCTCTCTCTGTGTTCACCACTGAATATCCAATTTTTAGAACAGTGACCAACAAAATATTCTCTCAATAACCATGTATTAACTGCATGTTTGTGAAAACAAGAACAAAGTGCAAAAACAATTCTAATTCTTCTCAAGTTCCCTATCCTCTGTTGAATTTGAAAAGGGGTGGAGTTCATTGCCTCTAATTTCTAAATTAGATTTTTTAGCAAGATGTCCCAACATACATGTCTCACCATAAAAACAGACATTATGGATGCAAATGTAGAAAAATGTCTTCAGAAAATAAACGTGTGTTTTCCTCTACTCAAAAGACAGAGGGCTTACAGAAAATTCTGCTGCTCCAACCTTTAGGAAAGGGCCTCTGTTGAAGACATGCTTGGCATTTTACTATCAAGAAAAAGTAAGTAAGTTGCAGTTGTTCTGAAGTTCTAGGGTCTGTTGGCAGCAATCTCTGTTTTCTAGAAAAAGTGGAAATAAACAGCCACTGGTGTTTAAGGGTTAAAAATTTAGAAGTTGCCCAAAGAGTGCAAGCTACTAAGGAGAAAAGATATAATTAAGTCATTTATTCTTTAAATGTATGACCCTGTTATTCACAACGAAGCTTCACTGTCCAAGAAATATGAAAAGAAGAGATCTTTGGTACCAAAGCTTATAAAGTAATGATAGTGCAAGTTGGTGGAACAAAGTAAAGGAAAGAGTCCTGGCTCTTGCTTTTAGAAAAACTGACATTCTAGGATATGTCTGAGGTCTGCGAGGCTCTGAAGAACAGGGAGATAGCAAAGCAGTAACCAAACAGAACTCATCAAAGCACCTGGCTCTGGTCAGGACCATGGCACGGGGAATTCAGTTGTGCTGAAAATATGCCACCCACCAAACTATTGGTCATTGCAGACTTCTGAGGCTTTAACCCTCTAGCCCAGAAAACAATTCCACATGATAGTACCCACCATTCCTCATGGATTATGCAAAAATCACACCTCTGCAATCTCCCTGGTTGCTGTGTTTGCTTGTTGAGTATTCTTTAAAATACTTGAGGTTGGACTGTGTGATGTAGTTAGTAGCATGTGAAATATCCCAATTCAGAATCCATATTCTAGAAGTAGCTAAGGCAGAAGCTGCAAATATCAATATCTGAGTCTGTGCTGGAGATATCCATAGTTAACAAAAGGAATATTAGATATGACTTTTTGAATTGTAGGATTAGTGTTGTTCAGAGTAAGGTGAGTTGACTAGATATGGTGTACCAGCATCTAATTCTTTCTTATACAAATCTGGTTAAGTAGGGATCTTCAGACAAGTGTCCAAGGTCAAAAATGTGTTCTGTCCTGCTCTGCACACTTAATAGAGGATTCTGTCTCCTAGCACAATTTGAAGGTTAGCTTATCCTGTCTCTAGTATGTTATTAAATCATAATTGCTTTTGGGCAATTATTTTAGAAGTGTTGCTTACCGGAAACCTTAAAGAGATAGGAGGTGGGGACTACATTAAGCTTCTATGCAAATTGCATATTTTTTGTTCCTGTAGAACACACAAAAAAATGTGTACATGTATGCAAAAATTGGAACTGAGACTTGCTTTCATTCTAATATTCTGGCTTGTGGAGAAGGGGCATCTACTCTCAGCTACCTGCAACCACTGGGGACTGCCTGCCCCCTCTAAAAGGAACCTAACCAGCCAAGAAAAGCTAAATTTCACAGGCGGTTTTTAACAGTAGATGTGAGCTCCTGATTCTGGAGAGAAGCTTGACATATTGGTTTAACCTGAACAGGTGAGAAAATAGAGAAAATAACTCTACTTCTGGGCTTTAAAAAAATGTTTAAAAATAGCCCACATTCTGATTATTCATGGGGGATGAAGGGAAGAAGAAGCAGGCTAGGTTTCACTTTAGATACTTAAATATTTTTTAATACAGCAAATATATTTATTTCATAATATTTGTGTATGTGAGTGTGTGTATGTGAGAGAAAGTGATATATATATAGAGAGAGAAATGTGTATGTATATTTATATGCATGTAAATCTATAGACAAATTCACAGCATATTAATTTTAGTTTAGTGTGATTTTTTTTCTTTTAGTTGGGATTGGAGTGAACACCTGATTTACTTACTTGATTTATTACTTGTCTTCAGGTGTGAATTATTGCTAAAAAAGAAAGAAGTCAGCTTTCCTCTGTCAACTACTATGCCAGTGAATTCTTTTTCAAATTTAAATCTAAATCAAACAATTCCTTTAAAGAAATGGTGTTACAAAGCCATGCATTGTACAATATCTGCCTGCTTATTTGACACTGAATACATAGGCAATATTTTGATTTAGTTTTTCTTCTTATTAAGACCTGTGTAAAGACAATTTGCAATAACAATTTAGAAGTCATCTGTAGTTATAGAGAAAGTGACATTAAAATTCTGTTTCCTAAATCAGAAAATATTTTCTGCATGTCTACTATATGCCACATACTGTGTGCTAAGAAATGACTTGATGCTTTGCAGTACAAGTTTAACAAACAGCCTTTCCTTGTGACAAAATCTGAAGATGGCCACAAAAATTTATTTTCCCCGAATAAAAGGGCACACTTAGTTTAATTTATGTTGATCTTTATCTTCCCTATTAGTGCCTTCCTTTTAGATAGGAAGACCCACAATTTTCTGGTGCTTCAGGTTATCTTTATCCATCTTATATTCATGACCAGGGAAGAGTTGTATTGCAATAAAGGTGATGTCATTTCCCTATGTGGCCTTGCGCAAATTACCTAATTTCTTTAAGACTCTGTTATGGTTTGGCTGTGTCCCCGCCCAACTCTCATCTTGAATTGTAGCTCCCATAATTCCCATGTGTAGTGGGAGGAACCAGGTGACAGGTAATTTAATCATGAGGGCGGGTCTTTCTTGTGCTGCTCTCATGACAGTGAATCAGTCTCACAAGATCTGATGATTTTTTAAATGGGAGTTCTCCTGCACAAGCTCTCTTGCCTGTTGCCACATAAAACATGACTTTGCTACTTCTTGCCTTCCGCCATAATTGTGAGGCCTCCTCAGCCATGTGGAACTGTGAGTCCATTAAACTTCTTTCCTTTATAAATTACCCAGTCTTGGATGTGTCTCTATTAGCATTGTAAGAGCAAACTAATACAGATCCATTGGTCTCTGTTGGAAATAGATAATAATATCTACTTCTTATTTTTATTTGAACATATTTGAGGAAACCATGCATATAAACCTCTTAGTATAGAACATCTTAGCTCTCAATAAATATTAAGTGCTTTTCCTGTTGAGGTGTGTGTGTGTGTGTGTGTGTTCATTGTCACTACCAGTATCATCTTCATCATACATCTTAACTTAAAAGAAGACACTTCATTTTTAAGGTTATTGTTGTTACTTGGACATCGCATTGAAATAATACTAGTATAAAATTGTTTGTTTCCCTATAATTGCTTTAGTTTTAAAATAGAGCCACTACATGTACACAATAAAAAACTTTTGCAAATCAATAGGAAAATGACAAATATTCCAGAAGAAAAGCATTTAGGACTTAACTAATAAGCATTTCACAAGACAGAGTATCCAAATGTCTGACAAACATAGGAAATTGGACTCAAACTCATTAGAAATTAGGAAAATACGAAATGAAATTACAATTAGATTTCAATTCATATCCTCCCTAAGGACTGAAATAAAAATTACTAGCAATTCCAAGTGTTGTCAAAAGTGTGGGAAAACTGAAATTTTCGTACATAGCCTTGGGAATGTAAGTTGGTAAACTTACATTGGAAAACTTTGGGTGTTTTCTATTCAACCTGACCATTTACCTATCTTAGGACCCTCAGTTATGTACCTAACAGAAATACATGCACTTATATCCTAAAAAATATGTGTAAGAATGTTCACAGGAGCACCATTTATAATTGTCAAAACTTGGAAACTACCCAAATGTTTATCAATAAGTAGAATGAGGAAATAATTTGTGGTGTTTTCATACAATTGAACAGTATACAGCAGTGAAAATAAACATTTTGCTACAAGTAACATCATGGGTTAATGTCTCAGTCATAATCACAATAATATGATGAGTAAAAGAAGCCAGATACAAAAAGAGTATATGGAATGTGAATGTATTCTATAAATTACAAACCCAACAAAACTAATCAATGGTGATGGGAATCAGAACAGTACTTCTTTTGGGAAAAGAAGTAGGAAATAGGAGGGAGCATACTGGGTACTTATGGAATGCTGACAATATTATATTTCTTGTTCTGAGCAAAAGTTATATGTGTATGTTCACATTCAGAAAATTTGTAGAGTTGTATGATTATTTTGGTGTATAATAAAATGTTATTATATATTAGGTACTTTTCTCTATTTGTTATATTTTTATTTTAAAAGTATAGAAACAATGAAATAATGGATCTACCCACAAGCAGTGATGTAATTCACTTCAGCTGTGGAAAGAAATCTGTTTGTTTATGATTTTTTTTTTTTTTTTTGCAGATATGGGGAGGAGAGTTTGAGAGGGTGATAGACTGGAGGTGTTAGCATTAACTTGGTAAAAAGAAAATGGAGGAAATGGTAGCTATTATACAAAATATTTTTCAAGTTTCTAGACTCAATATGCATAGACTTTTCTGATGTTAACAGTCATTTGTCAGATGAAGGCTTGCCTTATGCTTGTAGGTATAACTTAAAAATTCGCTTAGGGATTTTAGAAGATCAGAAGAGATCAACTCTGCCATAATCCTTATTTCTGCACACTGGCTCCTGATCTCTGAGGAGGCAGACTCCAAAGCTGAGCTGTCTTCTGAGTGCTGTGTAATAAAGAGCTACCTCCCGAGGCAGATTCCGAACTGTGGAACTCTGGCCTGTGATACTCAGGTGCCCCTCTACTCCCGCATTTTCTGGATTGAATATTCTTGTGTAAAGGAGGTTAGAAAAAAGCTACCTATTATCTTCTATGAATAAAATATGCGATGAATAATTTGTATTCCGCTCTTACCATATATCAGGTCTTAAGATGATCCTGTTTCTCTTGACTCTTGTTTTACTTAATGTGTTCTTTCTCTGTTTTGAATCATTAGCAATTCTGTGGAGTCTATCTCCAAAACATGGCCTGAGTCAGTTACCCCTCACTGCTGCTAGCACCCTGGTCCAAGGCATCTTTGTCTTGTAGCTGAGCTGCTGCACTAACTTTAGTGCTGGTTTCTCTGTCTCTAATCAATCCCTTATACAAAGTTCAAGTTCTCAGAGCTCACCCTTGTGGCACACATAACCCAGGGTGGGAAGCTCCTGCTTTATGCATGGAATCCAGGGCCACCTCTGTGCCATCCACGGACCCGCAGGTCCTTCTGTGGACCATATTGTATCAAGTCTGACATACCGCTGAGTCTTTGGGTGTACTCTTTATTTCTAGCATTTTCAGATTCCTCTTAATTAGCTTGTCTGTGTATATATTTAAATCATATTTTCTTCCTTGTTTCTAAATTTAAAATAGGAAGGGGAATATCTCTATTCCTCAGTGTGACATCTTGACTGAAAGTCTCTACATATTTACATTGACAAAGTCACAAGACTAAGTCACAATTCACTGAAAACATTTGAGGTACCACTGCATTTTCTCATGTATTCTTATTTCTCATATATTCACATTTAATATTATAGACCATCTTAGATAATATGATTCCTAATTTTTCCTGTAGATAAAAAAGATGTTTTTAAGATAAAAAGATGAGCCTGAATAGTTCGACTTACTTAAGATTGAATGCTTTTAAAAAAATAGTGATTTTATTTATGCTAACATGCCCTTCACAGGAAAACCATAGCAATAGAGAAGGTAAAAGAAGATGGTAAAGAAAATCACCCAGGGCTGGGTGCAGTGACTTACGCCTGTAATCCCAGCATTTTGGGAGACTGAGGCAGGAGGATCACTTGAGTCCAGAGTTGGAGGCCAGCCTGGGTAATGTAGGGAGACCCTGTCTCTACAAAAACAAACTAACAAAAAAAGGCTAGCTGGTCATGGTGGCACACACATGTAGTCCTGACTACTCAGGAGGTTGAGGTGGGAGGATCACTTGAAGCCTGGGAGTTTGAGGCTGTAGTGAGCTATGATTCCGCTACTGGACTCCTGCCTGGGCAACTCAGTAAGACCCTGTCCAAAAAAAAAAAAAGAAATAAAAAAAGAAAGAAAAAAAAATTACCCTAAATTCCAACCTTTAGAAGTAAATATTATCAATTTTAGATGGACGTCATTTCAGGCCTCACTCATAGATTCATAGATATTCACTTATACTTCACACATAGAAAACAAAATAGAGGAATAATCAAAAGACTGAGATTCTGACATTTTATTCTGCATTTTATTTTCTAAAAATAGCATTAAAGTTATTTTAACATATATAATAATTAGATATTAAAATTTAAGCATTACTTAATACAAAATACCTAAATTTTTCCCTAAATTAAAAAGATAAACACAGAAATTAGTTTTTAAGGTAAAACACAGTTTACCTTGAATGGTATATTTAAACTCTCATTATTGATAAAATGAAGGCATTTTCATTTACACATATTTCTATTTTCATTATACCATTTATTGATTTTTAAGTTATTTAACACCAGTCAAGATTAAAAATATTAACATTGCAAGACGTTATTTTTATCTTTACAGCCCTAATTTTTTACAACACCTTCTCTCATTTTAAACTTTGATTCTTCTCTAAGTTGTTTGTTGTTATTTTAGAGAGTTTTTTACTTAAAGTATTCATTAATAAATATATGACAAGGCTTTTGTTGCAATGTCTGTTGTTTTATATTTAATGAATAGTTTAGCATATTAGTCAATGTAGGTAGAATTTACCACAGTAATAAAATGTTTTCTATTTGTCTCATCTATGATTTATTTTCTTTGTCTTATTTTTCTGCATCTTTTGCATTATTTTGTCATGATTCCATTTTACAGCAACTTTTGGCTTTTAGGCTAATTTTTGTTGTGATATTTAAGTGGCTATTTTAGGTTTTATAGTATAGTAGTCCTCCCTTATCCAGGGAATGTGTTTCAATACCCCCAGTGGATGCTTGAAATCACAGATAGTATCACACCCTATACACTCACTGTTTTTTCGATCTGCTAACCAACATGGCCACTAAGTTACCAGTGGATGGGTAGCGTCTACCACATGGATATACTGGACAAAGAGAAGATTCACATCCTAGGGGAGGTGAGGAAGGAGCAGGATAGGGTGAGACTTTATCACACTACTTAGAATGGCATGTAATTTAAAACTTATAAATTGTTAATTTCCAAAATTTTCCATGTAATATTTTTGGTTGACAATGAGTAACCAAAATACACATGGAAAGAGAAACAGCAAATAAAGGAAAGCTACTGTATACACATTTAAATGATCATAGCTTACTTCAAGTGACAGTATAGTATTAGACTTCAGGTATAATATTAGACCTTAATGGCAGCGTGTTTCAATTCCTCCACTCCAGCTTTTTCTAATGCAATTTAAAAACATTTTACCCTGAAATGTCTAAAAATGCATCTGAAATAGGTCTCATTAAACTAAAATCATTCTATCAGGAGAATTGTGTTCCTTCTGGAAGGCCTAGGAGTGAAACTCTTTTGCCTTTTCCAGCTTATACAGGTGACCTGCATTCCTTGGCTCATGGCGTCCTGCCGTCTTCAAAGCTAGCAATGACCGGTCAATGTTTTTTATACTGTCTCACGCTGACATTGCCTATCTTCCACCTCTCTCTTTCACTTACAACCATTCTAATAATCACAATGTGTCCACCTGTGTAATCAAGGATAATCACCCCATTGCAAGGTCAACTGATTAAGAACCTTAATTCCATCTGCCATCTTAATTCTCCTTTCCAGTATAACCTAACATATCCACAGGTTCCAGGGATTAGAATGGGCACATCTCTGTGATGAGGGTATCTTACACTGTGTACAACATGATTTTTGTGTTAGATAATCAATTATCACTTAAAGATATTTAAATAATAAGAAAAATGTATTATTTAATTACCTAATTTTCTTCATTCTTTTGTTTAAATCCAGATTTGTACATGTATCATCTTCCTTCTGCCTGATGTCCTTTACTTTTTCTTCTAGTACATTTTGCTGGTGATGAATTCTTTCAGCTTTTGCATTTCTAATAATGCCTTTATTTCACTTTTGGTATTGGAAGATTTTTTTTTTGCTCAGTAAAGATTTCTAGATTGACTGTTGTTTAATTCTGTATTTTAAAGATGGTTCTCTTCTGACTTCCAGGTTAGATTGTTTTTGATGAGATGTCAGCTTTCATTCTTATCTTCATTTTGCTGCACTTATGTGTCTTCTTTTCTTTGGTCTGACTGTTGTTATAATTTTTTCAAAATCATTGATTTAAAGGTATTTGATTATGGTGTACTTTTTAAAAAAATTTAGATTCAGAGAGTACATGTGCAGATTTGTTACATGGATATATTGTGTGATGATGAAGTTTGGACTTCATTGAATTCCTCACCCAAATAGTAAACATAGTACCCAATAGGTTATTTTTCAACCCTCGCTCTCCTCCCTCCCTTCCCCAATTTGAAGTCCCCAGTGTCTGTTTTTCCCATCTTTATGTCGTGTGTGCCCAGTGTTTATTTCCCACTTATAAGCAAGAGCATGCAGTATTTGGTTTTCTGTTTCTGTGATAATTCATTTAGAATAAAGGCCTCCAGTTCCATCCATGTTGCTGCAAAAGACATGCTTTTGTTCTTTTTTATGGCTGCATAGTATTCCATGGTATGTATGTACCACATTTTCTTTATCCAATCCACCATTGATGGAAATCTACATTGATTCCATGTCTTTACTATTGTGAATAGCACTGCAATAAACATAGAAATGCAGGTGTCTTTTTGGTAGAATAATTTTTCTTTTTTTTTTGAGACAGAGTCAGACTCTGTTACCCAAAGTGGAGTGCAGTGGTGCAATCTTGGCTCACTGCAACCTCCACCTCCTGGGCTCAAGCCTTCCTCCCACCTCAGTCTCCTGAGTAGCTGGGACTACAGGTGCATACCACCATGCCCAGCTTTTTTTTTTTTTTTTGTATTTGTTGTAGAGACAGGGTTTCTCCATGTTTCCTAGACTGGTCTTGAACTCCTGAGCTCAAGCTATCTGCCCACCTTGGCCTCCCAAAGTGCTGCAATTACAGGTGTGGGCCACTGTGCCCAGCCTGCTATTTTTCTTTTATTGTATGTCCAGTGATGGGATTGCTGGGCCAAATGGTAATTCTATTTTTAGTTCTCTGAGAAATAAAATGAACGTCCCTTTGTGTAATTTTCTTCTAGTTTATTTAGCTTGAGGTCTGTTGAACTTTCTTTTTCTTTTCTTTTTTAAGATGGAGTCTCGCTCTGTTTTCCAGGCTGGAGTGCAGTGGCGCAGTCTCGGCTCACTGCAACTTCCACCTTCCGGATTCAAGCAATTCTCCCTGCCTCAGCCTCCCGAGTAGTTGGTATTGCAAGGGCCCACTACCACGCCTGGCTAATTTTTATATTCTTTTAGTAGAGATGTGATCTCGCCATGTTGGCCAGGCTGGTCTTAAACTCCTGACTTCAGGTGATCCATCCCCCTCGGCCTCCCAAAGTGCTGGGATTGCAGGTGTGAGCCACTGTGCCTGGCCAGTTGTATTTATTATTTTCATCAAGTTTGAGACATATTTGACCATTTTTTTCCCTGAAATATGTTCATATCTCTCTTCATTCTCCTGTCTTTAAGAGTCTCTTATCACATGCATATTATTAGGCCACCTGATGGTGTCCAACAGAACTGATTTTTTTCATTTTTTTCTGTTTTATTTTGTATATATTTCATGAATATGTTTTCAAGTTCACAAATCTTTCTTCTGCAATATATAATTGGCTCTCATTCTAGTGTCTTTTTCATCTCAGAAATGATAGCTTTCTAAAATTTTGATATGGTTCATTTTTTACCATCCACATCTATATTTATCATGACATGTGATAAATCCTTCTTCTAACTTCTTGAATATAGCAAATATATGTATAATGACTGCTTTAATGTCTTTGTATACTAATTCTGTCATCTGTGCCATTTCATTATTTTAATTGATACTATTTTCTTCATTTTTGATCATAGATAACTGGTTCTTTGGTTATCTAATCATTGCTGTTAGATAATAGACAGCATCAATTTTACATTACTGAGTTCTATGGTTGCAATCCTAGAAATATTCTTGAGTTTTTTTGGGACATAGTTAAACTATTTGGAATCAGTTTGAATCCTAAAGTATCGTTTTTAAGTTGGTGGCAGAATATTACTTAGTGCTAATAGTATTTAGTGTTAATTTTATCTTTCTACTAAGGCAAAGGTCTTCTGAGCATGAATTATGATATTTTACTCAGCCTGGGTTACCATTTGAAGGCTTGATTAAGCTAAAATATTTACTTTCATACTCACGTTGCTGTGGGCAGGCGGCTTCCGTTCCTTACTGACTTTTGGCCAGGGGCCTCAGTCTCTCGGTATATAGGAACTCTCACAAGGTTGACAGAGTGTCCTCACTTCATGGCAGACAAGTTTCCTTAAGTGAAAATCTGAGAGAGAGCATTGTGAAAGCCACATTTCGCTTTAGGTCTCTATTTGGTCTACACTGGGAATTCATACTCCATCTTTTCTGCCAGAGTCAATTTATTAAAAGCAAGCCACTAAGTATAATCCACACTCAAGAGGCTGGAAATTAGGCCCTAACAGAAGAAGATAGTTCATGTACCTAATTTAGAACCACCATAGTCAACTTTCTGGCCTCCAGTTATAAACATTCTTATCACGTGCATTTTAAATGCATTTACCTACTCCAAGACCCCCACATTTTCATCCTTTACATGCTCACCTCAAAATTCAGGATCCTGGCTTCTAAACTAGGTGCAGGCATGGATGGGGCCTCTTGGATATAATTGCTTAAATAAAGCATTTCAAGTATAGCTTCTTTTAGATCTGTGAATTAACAAGACCAATTACATGCCTCCAACACACATAACAGTTAATAATGGGATAGGCAAAGGACAACTGTTCAAGGAGAAGGGAATGATGCTCCACCAAAGTCAGAAATATCCAAAACTTTGTGGACATATTTTTAAACTACCAGACCCCTGAAAATAATTAACTTTTGACATTTATGATCATTTTATGTTCACTGTCTTATTTTTCTTGCAGTTATTAATGATATAAAAATTATAAGCCCTTTGGATCTCCCCCTTCATCTAATGAAATGTTGTGTTTATAAGTAGAGAATTTCACTCTTGAGATTATTCTTCAGGTTCCAGAGATAATTTCCTGAGGCTCCTTTCTTACTCCTATTTTATCTCAAAATTGGGGTAAGAATACTCAAGATTTCGGCAATTCATCTTCTTTGCCATCACTGTTACTGTGAGTGGGAATGAGCATAGTTAATTCTGCCTCACTCCACAAGCATTTCTATGTTTTTTTCCTTTTGGGCACCATCAAAGAATATGTCAGGGGGTTGTGCTTTCTTCTTTCACAGGGCTGTCAGTGAGTTTTGTCTAGATCTAACTTGATTTTTCTATTTTGTTTCATTTTGGAGGAGGGAGAGTCTGTGACATGATGTGATTTGACTTGTTGTCTTTCCTAAGGAAGGATCTCATGAATTTTAAGTGAGAGGACATGGGCCTGGATCAGGATCTGCACTTTTTTGTGTGACCCTATTTTAGTGCTCTCTCTCCTGCTGACAGCATGCTCCTGAAAAATGCAATTCTTTTATTCAAGAACGTATTCATAAAATGGAAATATCATAGTTTCCAAAGCTGTAAAGTGCCGTATGAAACTTCACTCACTTATGTATTGATTTCAGTATACGGTATCCCAAGCTTTCTGATTCAATGTTTATTTTAGTTGTAGTTGAATGAGAATAAATTGCAGTTGCTACTTACATCATTTACTTCAAAATACTTCTAACTTTAGCTTACCTAGGAAGCATTAGGCATGTTTGGGCAGAAGTCAAAGACACACCTGAATTTTTCTCATATTTTCAACACTCAAAGCTGTTAATACAGTGCTACCTTCAGATTCTACTTTTTTGAAGTACGTAGCATTCAAGCCTTTTTATTCTGAAATATAACATATTTTAATTTCTCTTTTCTAAAGATTATATAATTTGTATGTTATTCTCACATCCATGATACAGATATGATACAGAGTGGATAAAAATTAGAATTACAATTTGAACTTCAAATTGTAGTCAACAGTGTTAAGAATCTATGTTGACTTTGTTTTTCTTTATAATATTTATAGTAGTTTTTTTAAATTCAATCTCTTATTTGACAAAAACAAATTTTTTTCTTTTTTATAAATGGAGTCACTAAGGTTTATAAAGGTTTTAATGTATTCAATGACAAGCTGCTCAAGATAGTGTTAGGTCAGGATCTGAGATTTTATCACTTTTAGGATAGTTCTACTCCCCAAATCTCATCACATCCTTGATTCATATACTTTAGTCTATATAGCTGTAGATAGCTATAGATATAGGTGTAGATTATAATTAGCCATTTTAATATATGCATGTTTTTCTAAGAAGCCAGTGACGTTAACTGAGAGCAGAGAGGTCTGTACTTCTTACTATTTACTGACTTTAAAGATGTTTTGATGAGGGCTTCTTATCTGCTTTTACTGATATAAGATAGAAATAGAATACAAGACTAAAGGGGAAATATTTTTCATTCAGTGACATATCAATGACATGAATGATGGAATAATAACTTTTCCCTTATTTCAGTCAATTACCCAGAAACAATGAAAAAGCTTATATTTTTAGATAGCTTTTACCTACACTGATGCCTGAAATGAGAGGATAATACGGCTTGGAAACGGAATATGAATACTAGATTTAAACACATACAAGACATAAAAAATTACATTTCTTTTGCATCAGGCTACCACCTGGTAATATCATGGAACCATTCTTATAGTAAAGAGTAAAAAATTATACAATGATAGATGGGAATATGGCACTTTATATGAATTTGGTTTTAAAACAAAATATTTTTTAAATACTTAAAAAAATCAGATTAAAGTTTGGCTTTGGAAGAGAGATAAAATGAAGATACTATCCTTTTTTTTTTTTTTTTTTTTTTTTTTTTTGTGTGTGTGTGTGTGTGAGATGGAGTCTTGCTTTGTTGCCCAGGCTGGAGTGTAGTGGTTCAGTCTTGGCTCATGCAACCTCCACCTCCTGGGTACAAGTGATTCTCCTGCTTCAGCCTCCTGAATGAGTAGCTGGGATTACAGACGTGCACCACCTTCCACAGCTACTTTTTGTATTTTCAGTAGAGACAGGGTTTCACCATGTTGATCAAGCTGGTCTCGAACTCCTGACCTCAGGCGATCTGCCCCCCTCAGCCTCCCAAAGTGCTGGGATTACAGGGGTGAGCCACTGCACCCATCTGGAAATATCTTTTTTAATAGAAGACATTAAAATTATGTAATGAGAGTAATTGACACTTCTACTTTGTTTCAAGATGAGGTAAGAAAGATTGGAGTTATAATGGCTTTCACTGAACATTAGGCAACATGGAACTGTGAATCCCAAGAGAAGGGACATAAGATACATAAGTTCTGACTGGAGGCAGTTTCCATGTCTGATTGAAGGGAGTCAGGGCTCAGTCAGAAACAGCAGTCTCAAGGACTTGAGGAGAAAGTTATGGTCTCTGCAGAAGCAGAAGTTCCTAAACAGATATAACAACAACACATATTTCAGAGCTTAAAACAATACCCTACCAAAGATTCTAAGCCTAGATGGGGCCGGGGTTGGGGGGGAGCGGGAACTAAAAGTACAACTGTCTTATTTGCAGTTTATACAATTATCTAAAATTTTAAGGAATCTATACAAATAATCTCAGAAGATCATAAATGAATTTAAGGTCAATATGTAAGAATCTATTGTACTTCTATAAACTAGCAATAAACAAATTGCTATTAGAAAATAGTTTGGTAGTTTCTTAAATGTTTTAAATGTTAACCTACTATATCATCCAGAAATTAAACCATTAGTTATTTACCCAAGAGAAAATAAACATTTTACACAAAGATTTGCTTGTAGATATTCATGTAGTTTTATTTCTAATAGTCCAAACCAGAAGAAATTCTCATGTGCTAGATAAACAAATTATGGTACAGTATACAATGGTATATTACTTAGCACTTGAAAGGAATGAGCTATTGGTGCATGCTGTAAAATTGATGAATCTCAAAATAATTCTGCTGAGAGGAAGAAAGCAAGATGAAAAAGGAGAAGAAGGAGAAGAAAAAATATTGTATTCTTATGTTAATATAAAATTCTAGGAAATGCAAACTAATATGACAGAAAGCATGGAAATAGTGTAGGGAAAAAAGCAAGAAGGGGCAATAGTGAGGAATTACAAAAAGGCACAAAGAAATGTTTGGGGGTGATGACTAAGTTAATTTTTATTGTAATGCAGCAGGCCAACAAAGTAAACATTAAAGAAAGAATTATTAGTAGAAGAAAGGGGACATTTCATAATGAATAAGACATTCCAATGGAATGATAATAGACCAATGAAGTCATAAATGTGTATGCATTCAATAACATAGCTTTACAATCTATAAAGCAGAACTATATAACTAAAAGGAGAAATTGACAAATGCATAATCATAGTGAGAAACATTAACTCATCTCTCTCAAAAGCTAATATAACAAGCAGACAAAACCTAAGAAGGTGTTCGGTTTAGAATATCAGAAGACTACATGAGGAAAACATGTCATATGCAATTGACAATGATAGAATATTGCATCTAATAATATAAGAATTTACAATCCCTTCAAATGTCCATTTAACAAAACTGACCATATGCTGTTCCAAAAAGGTAGCTTCAGCATACTTCCAAAGATACATATTATTTAATGAATATTCTCTGATCTAAAGGAATTACACTAGAAATCAATACTGAACTGTTAAACAGAAAAAATGGAATGAACTAGAAATCAAACAATATACTTAAAAATAAAGTCAAAAATATAACTTAGATACATTTATAACTTGGTAACTTGTGGACTACATCAAAAACACTACTTATACTAAAATATGTAGCCTTAAATGCACATGTGGGAAAAACAGGCTGAAAAATCAGTGATATAAGCTTCTATCTTAGGAACCAAAAAGAAATGAACAGGAACAATAACAAACAGCAAAGCAAACCTAAGAAAAGTAGAAGAAAACAAATAATACAAAGATAAGAATGCTAATTTAAAAAGTGGAAAATATTCAAGAGTTTGTTATATAAAAATATTGATAAAAAGCATGAACTTCAACAATAATTATCTAGAAAAAAAGAAATCATAAATAACCAATATCAAGAACTTTAAAAAAGAGAGATACCTACAGATCCTATTGATATCAAAAAGATAAGAGGGGATTACCAGAAAAAAAAAAAAAGTCAATTTGAAAGGAATTTAGAAGAAGTGGGCAAATTTCTTGGAGAGGGACTTAGCAAAACTGACACAAGAAGAAATTAAATATCCAGATGGTCTGTTATGTGTTTAAAGAAATTCAGTCCCTTCTTTAATTCCATTTCATAAAGAAAAGGCAGCTACTGAAGCCTTTACCAGTGTCTTATTTCAAAAATTTAATGAAAAAACATTCCTTGAAAATAAAGAACACTTTCTGACCCTGTATAAGGTCAGCAAAATCTGCTTCAAAAGTCTGCCAAAGAAATTACAAAATAAAATCGAATAATTTGAAATAATATATTTCATAAATATTGATATAAAAATCCTTATCAGCATAATCTCAAATCATCATCAAGTAGGGTTTATTTAAAGTACATAAAGATAGACTTTTGATATTTAATAAATGGAATTTATTACTAATTAAGAAAAATAATTATTTCAACAGAATCAGAAAAACTACGAAATTCAACACCAACTTGAGATACAATTTAGCAAATTAGGAATAAAAAGTAAGTTCATTAAATTGATAAATTGTAGCTACAAAAAAAAAAACCACAATCAAACTCCATAGTGAAAACTGGAACCTTTCCTTCTGCTAATGAGAATGATACAAAAAAGAAAGAAAAGCAAGCTGTAATTATTAACAAATAATATGGTTGTGTCTGTTGAAAATGAAAAAATACGTTATATATGAATAACTTTAAAATGTAAATTTAGCAGTTTTGCTGGACACATGTCAGTAGTAAATTTAATTATATTTCTATCTGCTGTCAATAATGAATAAAATTGTATTTTTAAAAATATAATACTACATATAAAACATAAAATATCTATGGATAAATTTAATATAAAATTTACACAGAGAACCAGAAAATAATTTTGAAAGATATATAACATGCTGGGGCATGCCACTTTTTATTATGTACATTTTATGGATCAAAAGACTCAATATTGGAACAATGTCAATTTCCACAAATTCAGTGTCATACCAATCACAATTGTCGAAGTATTTTGTGAAAAATTAACAAGCTGATTATAAAATTTTTATGGAAATAAAAATTGCAAAACATATTTAAAGATATTGAAGAAGAAGGCAAAATTGGAAGATTTTATTAGACATCAGAGTATTTTATAAATTAGATAGTGGGATATTGGCCAAGGAATAGACCAATAGCATTGGACTAGGAAATAAAGTTCTAGAAATGGATTCACACATATAAAGTCATTAGATTGATGATAATGATTTCATTGCAGAACAATGGGGAAAGGATTGTGTTTTTAATGAATGATGCCAGATCAATTGGATGGCCATATGGAAAAAGAAAATCTTTATCTCTACCTTGTATTACACAGAGAAATAAATTCCAAATGAATTGCAGAGCTAATTATGGGAGGTAAAACAATAAAGTTCATTAGATATTGAATCTGTTGAAAACAGTACAAGATCTTACTTTTTAAAAAAATCACCTTCTCCTGTTCTTTTTATTCCTCTACCTAACACCCATAATTTATTAGCTCTTACTATGTTCCACGTACTGTTCTGAGAGCTTTACACAGATTAACTATTTAATTATAATAACCCTATGAAATAAATATACAGTCCTCATTATATATCCAGATGGGGAAATGGAGACAAAGATTGATTAATGAAATTAACTAATTCATTCACTTATTTCTACTTGCTCCTCAAATGTTTTAAAATAGAATTTTAGCAAAGGAAGCAGAAATCCTGAATCCCAAGCCTGGGCTGACTTGTTTTTTCTCTGGGAGACCAGGTTTAAGTTGTACAATCTGTTTAAGTCATACAATCTGTTTAAGCCTCAGTGTCTTCACACACACACAAAAGTGTAATACGCAGGGCTGTTATTATCTCTTGAAATTGTGAAGATCAAATGAGACAAACTTACATGAGAGCTCTATGAACTATAAATTACCATTTAAAATGTGTTCACGATGAAAGATACCCAAGAAAGAAAGGCAATGCAGTTTAGGAAGCACCAAGGTTTAGGAGTGAAACAGATTAGCATTTGAATCTCATCTTCTCTAATGATATGATATTTTCCAATTACCTGATGTTTCTCAACCATTTCCTCATATATATTGGAGGTAATAGCATGCTGTTAATACATGCTGGCTATTATTATGTGCCAGGTACTCTTCTAAGTGCTTTACACGTATTAACTCATTTAATCCTCACAATAGTCCCATTGAGTAGGTACATGATTCTGATTTTCAGATGACAAACTTGAAGCACAGAGAGGTAACTTGTCCAAGGTTACACAGTTAAGAAGTGGTAGAATCATTATTTGACCCGAGTTAGTTTGTTATTGTTGCATAAGTTGATTGTGAAAATTGAACAAGGTGATATATAGAAAAATAAGTAGTGTATACAACACAGTATAAAGACTCAAAATGGTAATTATTGTTTTAATAAACTAAGAATTTATACCTTGAGGCTAAAAAGAAGAGAGCTATTGGAATAATAGAAAACAGAAACTAGAACTGAGGAAAATACATGGAGTTGCTTAAGTGTTTGGCAAGGAAAAGGGGATACTTTGGATGATGGAGGAAGAAGACAGAGATGTGAAAAACTGAATAAATAGCAGCAAGGATGATGTAACTCACAAATAGGAACTATCTGCCCTAGTGACAACGAAGGCATAGTGGGTGTCTAGTGGGTTGCATAAATATCACTGAGGTTGTTATAAGTTGGTAACTTGTTGCCATGGTATCTTTAAACTCTCTTAGAGTATGTCCTGATAAAAGTCCTTAAATTAGCTTATCTTTTCAGCTTTGTGCACCACATAAAAGTTATGTGATTCTAAAGAGTGCTTATAAATAAGAATCTGTACATCATCAACCAACACAATCCTAAAATCCTCATGTGTAGCTTCATAGATTGACTCTTTTGAATGAAACAGAGCAATCTGTCACTTGACTTTTCTATGACATTCAAGATACTGAAGTTTATAAGTAAAGATTGATTTAGACACAAGTTTAATGAAATTAAAAATGTGTGATTAATGACATCTGTTTTTTAGGCATGATATCTGAAGTAAAATTAATGCCTTAACACATTACACTGTAATTTGCCTAGAAAGAAGGGTAAATTTGTTAAATTTTTCTTAACATACTTGATTTTAATGCCTAGTACATAGTCATTCATATAATTGAATTGGTCTTTATTTTTATCTCACTATTCCCTCCTGAATTTCAGCATTGTTTAAATATTGTGATTCCATTTTTCATCACCATGAGTTATCTGAGAAGCCAGATAATATCCAATTTTATTAGTTAGCTTATTTTAAAAAGTCTAATATGAGCTTTAGCTGGTTTGGTGTCTAAGGCATTGTACTATGCAATAAACAAGGGTAAATATTTTTCTTCTTTATCTTTTTCATATGTTAGAATAAAAAAGAAGAAAGGAAATATATATTTCCCTGGTAAATAAATGTTGTTATGCCATGTACACAAAATGTATACACTTACACACTCCAGAAAACTTTAAGAATCTTTTAAAACAAGCTTCATTGCAAATCTACATAAAAATTAAACCTAAAAATATAGATATGTAACCTGAATCAATAGAAAGTTATAGCCTCATTTTATTACTGCAGTAATAAATTTCCAATTCCTGTGGATATACATAGTTTTATGTTGTTAAGTACAATAGTATTCAGATATATTGAGAACACCTGGTACATTATAGAATTGTGTCTTTCTTGAATTCAGACTGAGTAGTTTAAGTGTTAATATCCATGGTCCTTTACACCAAGGACTGTAATTTGGTCATATCCCTGTAGCAAACAGTAAGAAATGTCAGCAAATCCTCTTGGTGCTGTTTACTGTTCTAAACAGTATTTAGTAAGCCTAGGGATATCTATGAGAGCTTACACGTATAATCTGGCATGATCATTCAGAAAGGATATCTGAATTGTAGACATGCACTTTCAATAAGATTAAAAATAATATCAGGTCCTTTTCTATCTCAATGCACTGTACTTACATGTAGTGAATAGGCAGAATTTTGTGGGTTTTTTTTTTTAACAGTAGCCACTAAATTATACCAACTTTGGAATTTCTCTGTAGTAGCCAATTTAATTGAACAAATTACTTTTTTGTGAAATTAGAGATTAAAATGAGTGAACTAAATGGTTGATTAACAATATGCTGTGGATATTACCTTAACCAGGAATTCTTCATCTTTATGCTACACTCACCAATATCATTTATTATTTATGAATCACATAGAACTAAGCTATTGCCTCTGAGTTTTCTAATAACTAAATCAAGTAGTTTGAATTAAACACATACCCTGAGAATCTTGGCCCACAATAGAAAGTAAAATGAAGGAAAAGATTGTTTATTTCTATCAGTTTCCAAATAGAAGGTCAAATAAATAGAAAGTAATGACATGACAAGGAATATCTAAAAAAAAAAAAAAAAATCTCACAACAGGAAAATCTTGAAAGTTATGACATCCATTAGTTCTCTTTTTCCCAAATGCTGGACTCAAGCTCCTATGGCTTGTGGTGAATGAAGGCATCATGGATAGAAAAGGTTTTGGTTTGATTATTTTTAAAGATAGTCTTTCAACATCTTTCTGTAACTTTGAGGCTTGTATACTCATCATCAGGATATTCTCTCAACTAGAGAGCACTTACTATATGCTATGATTTAAGATTATCCCCTTCTTATCAAAGTCAGACATCATTATGTTGTCCCTCCCACCCTTAACCCCCCAAAAATAAAAAACTACATCACTATGCTGAAATTACATATGACCTCTTTTCCAGAATGTGCATTATTTGTGATGGAGGGAGACTTCACTGCTCAAAAATATTTGCTGACTTCTCACTATTAAAAGATAAATTTGGGTTGGGCGCAGTGGCTAATGCCTATAATCCCAGCACTTTGGGAGGCTGAGGCAGGTGGATCACTTGAGGCCAGGAGTTCAAGACCAACCTGGCCAACATGGAGAAACCCTGTCTCTACTAAAATTACAAAAATGAGCCAGACATGGTAGTGGATGCCTGTAATCCCAGTTACTTGGGAGACTGAGGCACTAGAATTGGTTGAACCCAGGAGGCAGAAGTTGCAGTGAGCTAAGATCACACTACTGCACTCCAGCCTGGGTGGTGACAGGGCAAGACTCTGTCTCAAAAACAAACAAACAAAAAAGATAAATTTGAAATCCTTAGATTGGCATTTGCCAACTTCTATCATTTGAAATTTTTTTCTCCCACTACTTCTCTATGCAACCTCCAGATGTCAGTCAAATTCCCCATCCTTTCAGGATCCCCTTGAGGAGTATCATAAAAATAGTTTCAATGAATCATGCCTTCCTGCATCTATACCACTTTGAAATATGGCCTTGCCTCTCCTTCCTCCAAAAGATGGAACTTCTGGAACCAGGACTGGCCTGGGAATTGACTTGGTCATTCAGATGTGACAGAGGTGATCTGAAGCCTATATTTCAAGAGACCTTGAAGTGTCCACCTTTGCCCTCTTGGAATCCTAAGAACAGCATGCTATGAAGAAGTTGGCTTATCCTATTGGAATGTGAGGGCCACATGGAGGAGAGCCAAAGTGTCCCAGAAAACAACCAACACTAATTTCTTCATCCTTCTGGGACAATCAGTCCTCCATCAGAAATCAGTCTCATCTACAAGCTCAGGTAAAACCAGCAGAGGAACTGCACAGTCAATGCACAGAATCATGAGAATGAGTAAATCATTGTTTCAAGCTTCTAAGTTTTGGGACGGTGTATTAGACAACAATAAATAACAATAATATAAAGCAATAGATGATTGACGTATAGTCCACTCTACAATAATTTCCTTGAATATCCATCATCATTACAATTTCCCCTTACGAAATGTGTAGCACTGTGTATCAGCTAATGCTATCCTGTACTTTTCATATTTTAAGAAACTTCTATGTTCCAGTCATAATGTAAATTCTTTTATTATAGAATGGCATATTTTAAACAGAGATGGCTCCTTATTCTTTAAATGGTATTTAGTGTCCTTGAAGCCCTTTAGTCATCTGTTCAGATTAAATAAACCCGATTGGTTTTACATTTTATACACAAATTGTTCTTAAACTTTTAGAGATAAAACACAGGAAAAGGGAAGTAGGAAATACATGAGAATATTTAAGTGTAATAGGTTTTATTCAATGTACACTTATTGATAATATGAATATGGAAGACAATACAAAGTTCTGCAATATACATAAAAAATCAAAATTTAACATCTATATTCAAAAATTTTTTCATTTAGACAGAATTTGGTAAACTATGGTCAGCTGGCCAGCTGTCTGCATCTGTAAATAAAGTTTTACTGGCTGGGTGCAGTGGCTAACACCTGTAATTGCAGCACTTTGGGAGGCCGAGGCGGGCGGATCACAAGGTCAGGAGATCGAGACTATCCTGGCTAACACGATGAAACCCCATCTCTACTAAAACTACACAAATTAGCTGGGTGTGGTGGCACAGGCCTGTAGTCCCAGCTACTCAGGAGGCTGAGGCAAGAGAATCGCTTGAACCCGGGAGGCAGAGATTGCAGTGAGCCGAGATTACGCCACTGCACTCCAGCCTGAGTGACAGAGCGAGACTCAGTCTCAAATAATAATAATAATAATGTTTTAAAGACACATACGCATGCCCTTTCATCTGTGTATTGCCTATGGCTGCTTTTGTGTTACAATAGCAGAGCTAGTAGTTGGCTAAACTACTGTGTGAGTTTCAAAGCCCAAAATACTTACTGTCTGTCCCTTTAGGAAAAAGTATGCTGACCCCTGTTTTAGTATGAGTAATAAATATAAGTATAATCAGAGAAAAAAATAAAATTCAAATGGTGGCAGAGAGACAAAAAAGTAAAATATTTTACAAGTATGAAAGAGAATATGACCGTTTTTGGCTAGAATATTTAGGAAAGGCTACATAAGTAAGAAGTAATTTGATATGGGTAGTGAAATAAGGGTAATATTCTAGAAAGTAATTTAAGCGGGAGAAGTTTGAGATGAGGAAAAATAAAGAGAAGACATCTCGGGAGTGAAGAGGAAGAGAATAAAAGAAACAGTTGAGAGTTAGGGAGAGAATTGAGATGTTATTATGACTTTGGAAACCAACGGAGAAGAGAGTTATAAAGCAAGATGGTCCCCAGTGTAGACAGCTGCAGAGGGTATTATTTTAGTTCCCTAGAGCTGCTGTAACAAAGTACCAAGCACTGAATGGCACAAAACAACAGAAATGTATTGCTTCACAGATCTGGAGGCCCGAGGTCCAAAATCAAGTTTTCTACAGGCACATATTCTCTCTGACAACTCCAGGGAAGGATTCTTCCAAAAAATGCCAGCAATTTTTGGCATTTCTTGGCTTGTAGATGCACCACTCTAGCTATGTGGCAGTCTTTTCCCTGTATGTCTTTACATCTTCCCTCTGTGAAAGTCTGTCTCTGTATCCAAGTTTCTCCTTTTTATAAGGACACTTGTCTTATTAGGACTCACCCTAGTGGCCTCATTTTAACTTGATCACTTCCATCAATAATTGATTTGCAATCATGTCACATTCTGAGGTACTGAAGATTATGACTTCAACATATCTTCCTTGTGGGACACAATTCAACTCCAAAAATGTATAGACCAGAAAAGCTGGAGGGGCCACGGGATGCACAGATTAAGTTATCACTGGTGAATTCTGAAAAACTAACTTAAATTAGATTGGTGAGTTTTGGAACCACCTGGTTACTAGAAGCTGTTGTGGTAGAATAATTTGTGAATAAATTCAAAACAATGAAAATAAAGATAAAGAGCAGAGTAGTTTTAGAAAATCATAGCATTAACATTCGTTTTAGGAGAGTCAATACCTTCACATAGAAAAAAAGAAATGGAAGAAATACAAGAGAATAAAACAACAGATTGAGCAAGTTTTAGATTTAAAGAAAGGAGAAAAACAATCATTATGACAGGCAGAGAAGAAAACTTGGTAAGAAAGAAGGGTATATTTTTCCTCAAAGATTGAATAAAGAAAAGAGATGTCTCAAAAAGTCATGGAGATAGTTCCCATTAGATTCAAAAATTTCTTTTCTTTTCTTTTTTTCTCTTCTCTTCTTTTTTCTTTTTCTTTTTCTTTTGAGATGGAGTTTCGCTCTTGTTGCCCAGGCTGGAGTGCAATGGCACAATCTTGGCTCACTGCAACCTCTGCCTCCCGGGTTCAAGTGATTCTCCTGCATTAGCCTCCCAAGTAGCTGGGATTACAGGTGCAAACCATCAAGCCCAGCTAATTTTTTTTTTGTATTTTTAGAAGAGACAGGGTTTCATTATGTTGGCCAGGCTGGTCTTGAACTCCTGACCTCAGGCGATCCACCCACCTTAGCCTCGCAAAGTGCTGGGATTACAGGCGTGAGCCACCACACCCAGCCAGATTCAAAATTTCTAAGGAAAGTAGGATATGACATCATGTGCTTACAATAAAACAATAAAGAGTGTGTATTGGGCCTAAGGTCAGTGAAAAAGTGTAGGAAAAAAGCCAGTATTATAAATTTCCTTTGGTACCACCAGAAGATGAAATATATATATGTATATATATGCTGTTTAGCAGAGCACTCCAAACTGAAGTTAGGGAGCATGGATTTGTAGTAAATCTTAGCATAGTTATGTGATTTTTCTGCTAATGCTCAGCAGCCCCAGAGATAAAACAGAGGATGCAGACTGTAGGGATGTTTGAGACCTGGGGACCAGTAAGGAGTATTGCAAAAAGCAGTACTCTGCAGTAGAAGTGAATGCACAACATTTTTTACTTGGATGCCAGGGTTTGTTAAAAAGTCAGGGAAGATGATAAATACAGGACGAAATTGCGGATGAGAAAAAGGGAAACATCTATAGTCTGTGATGAGAACCGAGCCCAAATTTAGTAGAAGTGATTGAAAGAGGTGAGAAGGAGATTTTAAACTTTGGTGTCTTAGAGAAAGAGAATTGTTGAGTACTGATGAGGACAAATGTGTGACTAGGCCGGCGTGTTGTTGCCGTCAAGAGACTTTTGGGAAAAACAGGATTTAAAAACCCACCTTGATCTAAATCGTGAACACAACTTCAAAACACGGACAAAATGAACAAGTGGACAAAATGGACAAAAACCTAAAAGCCAAACTCCTTTTATATGTTTTTTTGAATGTGAGAATCTGAATGAAGTGAATGAAACATTTTCACCAGAAAAAGATAATTTTTCATATGACTATGATAGCTGATGATAGATTTTAAGTCAACGAAAATGTACATGCATGTTAATATAAGACTTTTTTCTTTTCTTTTCTTTTTTGCTTTGCAAAACTGGAGGGTGGGTGGAGGAATTATTACAGAATGTTTAATTGTTAATGGGAAATTGTGTGGGCAGCTTGTTTTATTGCTAGGCAAATGTTAATGAATAAATGCCTGAGATTAATGGGTTTAAGTTGAAGTCATCTTTTCTCTTACTTTTCATATCATAAACTGTGAAGAATTGTATAGGGAGGATACGTTATCCTTGGCCTTGGAGACATGAGTTATATAACGTTTCTACATGGTAAGTTGGTCAGAATGAACTCAAAGCAAGTACAAGCAGGAAAACATCTTCATTTTTCTCTTCACCACACTTTTAATCAAGATCTTTCAAATCTCTCCTGTTTTAGACAGAATCTCAAATAGGTCTCATAACTTTCTTGTCTCATTTGACTATAAAAATAGCTTTATGTCCAATTGTTAAAATGTTCAGTCTATTTTTGTTTTTGTTTTTGTTTTCATTTTGAGATGGAGTTTAACTCTTGTCACTCAGGCTGGAGTGCAGTGGTGCGATCTCAGTTCATTGCAACCTCCACCTCCTGGGTTCAAGTGATTCTCCTGCCTCAGCTTCCCAAGTAACTGAGACTACAGGCACTCACCACCATGCCCAGATAATTTTTGTACTTTTAGTAGAGACGGGGTTTTACCATGTTGTCCAAGTTGGTCTAGAACTCCTGACCTCAGGTGATCCACCTGCCTCGGCCTCCCAAAGTGCTGGGATTACACACATGAGCCACAATGCCTAGCCTAGTTCTTAAATTAAAATTTCCATCCCATGTACAATTAAAACATTTTCCCTCTTATTAGCTTAGGCATGATGTGTCTGACTTTTTAAAACCACCAGTAAGCAACATGGTAGGGAGTGGGTGGTCCCTTTGTTCATCACTTTTTTTTAACCTACTCTTCCCTTCCCACCTGCATCCTCTCTCCTCTAGGATTAGGGCAAGAGGTGATGAGGAAAGATTAGAAAAAGAGGCACAATAGTTTGTACTTCACTGATGCCACCTGTGGTTTTCTGTTGGTTGACATTTTCTGTCTTTAATCACTGTGATGTGGCAGGCATTTGAAAACTGAAATAAGTTTGCAGAATTTGGGGAGACTCCCCTGAGGTCTTGTTATACCCCTGGTGGAACACTCTTCCCCCTGGCAGATCTCTCTGTTTGACAGAGTTCCTTAAAACACCTCATGTCTGCTACTTCCTGCATATACTTACTTTGCCCAAAGGATACTCATGTATCCTTGTCTCACCAAACTGAAGAAGACAGTTTTCCTAACTTCTGATTCCTTCTTTCTCTTCCTGCCATGCGGGCAGTCCAAGCCAGCTCCTGCTTTTAGACCTGTCTATATAAATAGCAGGCACCTCTCTCTATGTTTTTGTTTTCCCCTAAAGTCAGGTTTTCTCTGGAACTTTCTCATCTTACCTCATCTAAATGATAGGAAAAATATGGGCTGTAACAAATCTGTTGTGGAATGAGATGCCTCTCCCCTTCTTATAAGCACCCTAATCCTATAAGTAGTTCCTTTGGGGTGTCCATCACTTAACTTCAATGGGGAAGGAGGACTACATATCCCCTTCTCTCAACAAGAAGACAAGAGTTAAATCATTCTGTGTTTCTAGGAATTTTCTTTATAAATTAATCAGCCTTGAGCAGTTCTTTAACAGCAGTGTGAAAACGGACTAATACAGAGGATATCTAAGTTTGTCATCACTTTCTCCTAAGATTACTGCTGAAAATGAGAATAACTCACAACATTTACAAAAAAATTTTTGGTAATGTTTTTATGGCTATAGATTGAGATTTCTATTGGTTGGTACTGACTACTACTTTCATTTGAGTGGGTATGTGGTCATATTTATATATTTAATATTCATTAAAAACTTCAGAGCAAATGAGTGCTTACATAGGTGGCACTTAATTCATGATGAAGAAATATGTGTGATTTTCATAATTTTACAAGAAGAATTTAAGTCCTCCCTTTGTAGTTTATAGAATATTTAATAAATAGCATTTACTATGTGTCAGACACTGTTCTAAATGCTTTATTATGCATTTAATTCTCATAACAACTCTATGAGGTGGTTACTCTTATCATTTTTATTTTACCAGAATAAACTGAAGCACAGGAATCTTGAGTTTGTGCAAGGTCATACCACACAAAGTGGTGAAGCCTGGGTTTGTGCAGAGGCAGTCTGACTTCAAAATGTGTGTTCTCACCATTATGCAGTGTGGCCGGTTACTTCTAAAGAGATTTAAATTAGATTATAATAAAAGACATGCAAAAATACCACTAAAATAAAAATTGGAAAATTCAAAGTCGTGAAGTGAATGAAGGGAGAAATTACCATACTGAAGAGCTAAGTCCTAAATTTAGCTCAGAGTTTTCTAACAGGTAAATCATAAAGGAAAATAAGATAAATTACATAGCTCTTATATCCTCATTCTCATATCAAAGAACTTTAGAATTTATTTGGATGAAGAAACTGTCTCTAGCTTTCAATAAGAAGAGGTTTATACAAGGAAGATCTTTTCATAAAAGATATCTCACATAAACTTTTTGCAGATTATATAGAAATTCTATTTCTATTGCATCTTATAACAAGAAATAAGCTGAAGATAATAATGAAAACATTAAAAATTTGTGAAGGAAGTTCTAAAATAAACTAATGTTTATTAACACACCTGGCAAGCCTCTATTCACTTTTCATTTAATGATATACTATAGATAGTATAGAGGAGCTCTTTTTATAAATTTTGCTTATCTACTTTCTGAAAGAATTCTCAAAAATAATTTATCCCCTTGTACATTTTAACTTGGCATCTTATTTATCTTATACTAAGTTTAAATAGTTGTAATGAATGTAATTTCTGAAATATAATTATTAATATTTAAAATAAAACAGTCAAATCATTATTTTAGTGTGCCCAATAAAATCTTATTACTCTAGTAATTTGATATCTACCAAAACCAATTTTAAGATTTATGAACCAGACAAAAATTTCACATTCTGCTTCAGATGTCCATTCTATTATACATATAGAATATTTACATTTTATTGTTGACAGTGTTTTCTTGATCAAGTTTTCTTATGTCTCTGCAACAGCAACCTGTCTATAGATATATTTATGTACTTTTTTATTTAAATTTAAATTCTAAACATTTAAATTAAGCAATTTTAAAATTTTCTGTACCACTGGAATCTAAGTTTTAAGAATTCTTTTTGGATCAACTACAATTGTGAGCATTATTTATGTTATCAGAACAAATATATAACAGATTGTGATAAATACTAAATACAGAAAACAAAATTATATTGGCAATGGCTCAATGACCTTTTTCAATTAATTTATAAACTTTTGGATTAATGTTAGTTATTGATAGAATGTTACAAGGTTCGGTAGAAAGTAATTGCAAGAACAGTTTATGTGCCACTAAGTGCAAGACTTATAAAAATACATTAATGATTTTTGTGAGTCTACTTTTAGAGTAGGTCCTGTGAAATACTTCTCTAAGGATATTTTCTTGTAAGTACAGGGATGTAGGGATGAAAAAATTTTCAAAATTCCATCTAAGTAAAAATAAATACAGGTTTTCAGATTTCAATAAGAAGTCTATAAAAAATCATAAAAATGATTTTTATGAGCCTGAATAAGTGTTTGAGGAAATATGCAACACTATCTTGCCTTCAGTATATGGTCATTTAATTCAAAGATGTAATGTTGGTCTGTTGTAAATAAATGCAGAATATATATTATTCTGTTTGAAATCATGGCAAAAACACGTCACTGATACAGAGACTGGTCAATGAGAATCCCCTCCCCAAACTCTTTCTCATTATTGAGAATGATAAAATTGTAGAGAGTGTATACTGTGTAGCAGATTGACATTTGTATTAGTCCGTTTTCACACTGCTGATCAAGACATCCCTAGACTGGGAAGAAAAGGAGGTTTAATTGAACTTACAGTTCCACATGGCTGGGGAGGCTTCAGAATCATGGCAGGAGGTGAAAGGCACTTTTTACATAGTGCTGGCAAGAAAAAATACGGAAGAAACAAAAGCAAAAACCCTAATAAACCCATCAGATCTCGTGAGACTTATTCACTATCATGGGAATAGCACAGGAGAGACCAGCCCCGCCATGATTCAATTACCTTCTCCTGGGTCCCTCCCACAACACGTGGGAATTCTAGAAGATACTATTCAAGTTGAGATTTGATGGGGACACAGTCAAACCATATCAATATTTAAGACATAATTTTCAAATTTTAAATTTCTAAATATTTAGGTTGTTAAATAGATAAGCCTTACATTAGTGTGTCACTTGGATGAAATACATTTCCACTAACCTCAATGTTTTTGTTTTTAACCTCATGTGATACTCCGTCAAAGCAAAGATTCCTTAATGATAGTCAAGGGATAGAACAGATGAAATTATTAAACAGAAGTTATCAGTTCTACTATATCACTATAAAATATATCTAATTCACAGCACCCAAACTACATTTGTGAGATTCAACCACGTTCATTTTTTTGGTATAGTATTCCATTCTCATGTCATTTTTCATCCTTAACAAAAATGCATAAAAGTCATAATTGCATGGTGACATAATTAAAGAAATATTCTCTGATAGCAATATTTGAATTCCCCTCTACCCCCACTTATTGGTACCTTATAGATTTTTAGCATTGTAAGGCATTGTGTAATTCTGAGATTTGAAATGATCGGGGTGTGTGATTCTCTTTGGTAAGGTATGAGATGGGAGAGTGTGGATGAAGAGCTGAAAGCAGAAAACCTGCATGATGTTTTTATTGCTCCTACTTTCTCAGTCAGGTTAGGGTAGTTTTCCGGAGGAGAGTGTATTTCTATTGAAGATCTAGAAATTCACTATATGAGACTTTGAGCCCCATGGAAAGTTTCTCTGTACCATTAGGGATATATACAGACCCATAGATACCTATATCATACTAGACCATAGGTCAGATTGTTTAATATAGTATGTCAGCTTAACTTTGGAAAGCTCCAGATGTTGAAGCAGAATTTCTCTGATGAATATTTAACTGTACAAATTTTGTACATTGGTTATATACCCCTCTCTTAACCGCTATCTTGACTTTAACATCACAGATTAGTTTTGTCTATTTTTTAAACTTTATATACAGCATATAGCATTTTTGTGAGTGAGGGTCTGACTCCTTTTTGTGAAATTAATTCTTGGGAAGTTCATTCATAGTGTATGTGACTATAGTTTATTTTAGTTTGTATTGCATTTCATTTTATGAATTTACCACAATTGTGCATTTTATAGTGGATGACAACTTCAGGATGCTTTGCATTTCAAACTTTTGTGAATGAGGCTGCTATAAATTTTCTGAAGTTCCTTGGTCTAGTGATGATCATTATCATTACCAGCCGATGTAGAGCACTTTGGTTCCTCCTCTTATCCCTCCTAGTGGTAGAGCTGGGTAAATTCCTTGTTATGGGAATAAATGCTCATAAAGAATGCTAAGTAGACTAGAAAACACGAAGCTACTGCATCCAATTATGACTGAAGAAAACAAATTTTATTTTACCAAAGCATGCTTACCAGTTAAAGCTGTTTCTCTACAAAATTCACATTTCAAAAATGTGATCAAAATTTGCAGCCATTTATTTACCTCATTTTAGCTACGAGAATCTAGATATTTTATTGAAAAGGCAAATCATATGAAAAATTCCTAGAAATAGAATTATTGGATGAAAAAGCAGATATATTTTAAGACTTCTGATAAAGGAACAGTGACAATTTACACCCTATCACCAGTGTACTGGAATGCCAATCTCCCCTTGCTAATGCCACATGTTATTGATCATTGCCAATTTAATTGGCTGAGAATGGGATCTCTGTGTTGTTTTTATTTGCATTGCTTTGATTGCTAGTGATGTTGAACAGTATATCTAATAGTGAGACAGAACTTGAGTAAAAAAGAGAAGGAGGGGGAAGACATAATTAAGCTTGTGTGTGGTTGCTGTTTTTAATGTTCACATTCTAATTTCTGTTATTCAAGTGTGTGAAAATGATTTTGGATAAAGCTCCCCCCTTCATCAGCTGCTTATCGCTTCTTCAACTCTTTTTCTATTGAATTATCTCCCTATTTTTCTAAATTTCAGGTTTCTAGATGAAGCTGGAGGCAAGAGACATGGAGAGACATCTAGGACATGTGATTAGATGGGAACACATCACATTTGTGTTTCCTCATCGTCGTTCCTCTCTGAACTTCAATTATAATTCAGGGAAACATATACTGTGGTAACTATTCCATGATGCTGGAAAAATTACAACATCCCTAAATATTAAAATACATTTTGTTCTGTTGCCTTGGAAGTAATAAAACATAAAGGAACCACCCTTGGACAACAAAAAATTAATTGAAATCATTTTTTGTCATGTTTCATCTCCTTGTATACAGTAGAACTTTTTTTTAAAGTGTTGAAAGAATTAATAAATATAAATAAATGAATGAGCAAGTGAATGTAGTTTCTAAGTAACATTTACTTGAGATATATGAATGCCAGCAGAAAAAAAAACCATTTGTAATCGAGTAGGAAAATCTAAGCTGATTTAAATTTATTCTGTGTCCACTGTTTACTGAAAGTCTTTTAAATTTGATTTATTAGGTAATCAGTCAGTAAAAAATTAATCTAAAAAGGAAATAATGAATTTCATTGGGTCAATTATGTGTCAGTTTATGTGCCAATACGGTATGTCAAAAGTAAATCCAAGAATTTGGTGAGAAATTGCTGTTGAATATACAATTACTCTGACTTAGCTGGTAATTAAATTAAACATTCTATGGTAAGAAAAAAGCTATTCAAAATATTATCAATGAAAAATCCACTTTGATAAATATGCATGATTTCAGAGATAACCAGTGTTGTTACAACTAAACAACCAATCCTGAAATTTATAATAATAAATGTAGATGAAATATTAGAAGCACAATCATAACAGTAATAATGGAGTATCCATTGCAAAGAAGTCAGTTCACAAAATAGTAAGCATTTTGTTTCCATAAAGGATTGAGAAATGTGGAATTGGAGGGGAAATTCAAAAAGGATAGATAGGGACAAAGAATAGAGACCCACTCAAGTTAGCTTAAGTGATTGAAGATGTTTATAAAATAGATGCAGAATATAAAAAAAATGAAAGTAACCTCTCTTAGCAGGCCTATGAAATATTGGCACACAATTTTAAACAAATTTTATGTGAGAAGTAAAATACCGAAATGCAAAGCAACTCAGGGAACTACTTCCATTGAGCGCAGAAATGAAAGTAGTTCTCTTCTCTAATGCTCTGCGTTATGAAGACGCAAATTATTTCCAGCTTCAACTTCAACAGCTCTTGCCCTTACAAACTGATTGATTCCTCCCTTCTTTTTTCACCTGAGCCATAACATGTCTTTATGATTTCTGATTACTTATGGCTTATGTAGGCTTTGGTTGCCCTATAGGGTCTGCTTTTTGGCTTCTCTTTTTTTATGTATCCAAATTTGCTCAACATATCACCTGATTTCTCTTTTGTGTGTCACGGATTCCACACTCAGTGAGAGTATCTGATTAGATGAAAAGAGTCACAAAATGTTATGTATCTCTGGTGGGACTCATGTCAGGAAAACTCAGGAGCCATTTCAAAAGAATCACCAATAGTACTTATTTGGTATTAGGTGTTTTGGAGTTTATCTTGAGAGTCAAAATATAGGTCAAAAAAAGTGCTGTCCTGGGGTCAAAATCCTTTACTAGTCCAATCATTTTGGTGGAGTTCTGAGATTATGCATCTATAATGACACCTTTAGAGAAAGGTTGTAGGTAAGACTGGTGCACTGGAATTTTCCTGAAGGAGATTGTGGAACTGGTAGATACTTTCCATGCTGTTCCCTTCAACCTATGTTAATGGTGACACTAAACATTTTGAAGACTCTGCAAAGATTAAGGAGCTGAAACTTCAGTATAGTTATTTTAACAGAAAATCATTTAATAAATTGCAATGCTATTTATCATCAATTATTTTGCCAAGAAGTTGTGGTTATAATGAATAACACCTGAATCAATGGCATATGGTATTAATATGTTGATACTTTAATAGCTTTTACGTAGTCAGTCTATCTGAGTAACGTGCAGTGCTAAAACAAATGTTGACTCAACCCTCAATTTCCTTAGTACAATTGCACTTAAACTGCATTAAAATAATAAATCAAGCAAAAGACCACAGACATCAAAAAAAGGCTACTTTGTATAAAAGTTGAAATGACATGTTTAGAGGGGTACTTGCCTTTTATAGTAGAGACCCTTAGTGTAAAATAAACTTTAAATTTGGAAAGCAAAAAAGTTGGTGATTTAGGGGAGGTTCGACAGTAGTAATTATTTTTAAAAGTAAACATAATAGTTTACCTTGAAAATATTTTGTCACCAAAGCCATAGTATTATTCTGTTTCTAGAACTTGAGACTCTTCCTTTCTTAGTAATCAGGAAGATAAGTTTTCAGAGAAGGAGAAATGTGAGTTTCTCTGTGAGTTTTTCTGTGAGTTTTATTGTGTGCTCTTATGTACTGGTGAAATGTTTTCCTATTTAAGGTGATGTATTAAGTAGAGTGACATGTGACTGCACCATTCTTACACCTCCTTGTTAAATGACATACACTTCCATATACTATTTGAAATAATAAGTGAGCAATTTGAATTAAGTGTGGGTGTTAGTAGCATTTGCAGAATTTTCTACACTTTGCTCTTGGCTCCTGCAGTTAGACTTTTAACCATTGAAAAACTGAAGCTGTGGACATTTAAATTATGCCATTCCTGATTTCTTCACAATGCCAATATACAGCCAGCTTTTGCCATAAAATGAATGTACAATTCAGTTTTGAGAGGAATGTCTGGATGGCCACACTAAATCTAGGATAGGGGATTATGCCCATTATTGCAAGTAAATCCCATTAATTTGATTAAGGAACAAGTGAAATACACAACCTCTTGGCTTGTGTGTGATATGTGTGCTACATCATTTTGTTCTTATCGATATGCTTCTTGATGCTTTCTTATGGGATTCTCTCTCAAAATCTCAAACTCCTAGAGGTTGGAGACCACTTTTTATATTTCTCAACACTCCTCCCTAGTGCCTGGTTCAGTGCCATGAACATAGTTGCTTAATGAATAATTGTTTTCTAGGTAATTATGGGATTATGCTTTAGAGGGTTCATGCATGAGGTGAGTTATTAAGCAGGTGAAGTCATATATGCCTTTAGTTTACTTTTAACTCTTTCTCTGTCCATTTAAATTTGTTTGCTAATAATGTTCTTTAAAAATACCTACAAGTTCTCAGGTATTTTCGCCTTGTGCATTGTGAAAAAAAAATAACTATCATTTTTCTGGGAAGAAACCAAAATTGAATTGTGAGGTGACCCTAGAACTTGGAGATAAAGAAATTGCAAGCTTCAAACTGTCACGACTACTGACTCCCTGGGCTTTAGTAGGTGTTAGAGAAATTTTTCAGCATTGACAACTTTTACACCTTTTTACATTTTATTGAGTATTTTGAACAGTTTGTACATGATACTAACCAGAAATTGTTGTTAAGTGATAAAGTAGAAGCCTTCTGAAATAAAGCCGTGATGCTGTAGAGAATCTTGGATTAGCTAATCCTATTAGTAGCAGTGTCAAGAAAACCTGGAAAGGAGCACATGGTCACAGTGGGCACATACACCCACACTGTACCTGTTAGGGCAGTATAAAGGTAGCTTAAGCAATGTATCACAAACAGGCAAATTCTAGACATGTCTTACTTGACATGTGCAATACTTACTAATATTGGCAATTGTTATTGACACTTAAACGATGGGAGATTTTACTTAAAAATTAGAAGGTCTGGCAATTTTGGTTTTGCATCTTAGCATGACTACAACTGGCAGGATTGGCTGGCCCTTTTTGATGAGGTAGGTACCTTTACAGAATGGTTATATATAAGTCTAGTCCCCACGGTACCCACTGATCTTCTTTACTCATTTATGTGATCTGTCTAGGACCTTTAGCTGCTGGCTTTGTAGATCATGTCTCAAGCTCACAAAGATTCCCTGTCCTTAGAAATTTCCAGAACTGACCTATGGGATATATCAAACTACATTCACAGCTAGAATAAAATAGTTAAAATTCATGCTGTTCAGTGTGGTAGCCACTAGATGGGCTACTTAAATTCATTAAAATTAAACAAAAATTTAATTCTGGAGTTGCATTAGTTGCATATCTAGTTGCATGTCATGTGCACATGGAGAACATTTTCATAATTGCAAAAGGTTGTACTGAACAAACTGGTATGGTTAGTAAAATCTTTACAAGTGACAACTACAAAAGAAAAGCCCTAAAATGATAGACTTCAAATGGAAAATTCTAAAGCACAAACAAATAAACAACTGGAACTCACTGGCTGAAGCACAGAGAGGATGAAGTATTTAAACAGAACATTTAAATCTTCCTAAATCAATTTAGGAGCACTGGCCCAAACAAATTGCATTCCAAAGAAAGGGACGTATTTATACATGGAAGAGGAAAAACTACCACTGACAACAGTTGAGATGAGTTTCCAGAAGGAAAAACTAAAATAAAAAAGAAAAATTTAGCTGGGTGTTGTGGCTCATGCCTGTATTCCCAGAACTTTGGGAGGCTGAGGCAGGAGCTTGAGACCAGCCTGGCCAACATGGTGAAACCCTGTCTCTACTAAAAATACAAAAAGTAGTTGGGCATGGTGGCGTGCACCTGTAATCCCAGCTACTCGGGAGACTGAGGCAGGAGAATAGCTTGAACTTTGGAGGCAGAGGTTACAGTGAGCTGAGATTGCGCTGCTGCACTCTAGTCCGGGAGACAGAGGAGACTCCAGGTCACAAATATATATATATATATATATATGATTTTAGATTCAGAGGGTGCAGGTACAGGTTTGTTGCTTGGGTAAAATAAAAGGTGAAATTATAAGAATAAAATAAAATTAATAATGTGCAAAAATAAAAGAAAAATTATAATAACTAGAGATGAGGACACTTACTAATCTCTGGGTAGGCATAATTATATGATGGCTCCAAAAACTGATAACTTAGGAACACTTCAGAAAACAATTGCATAATGGGCCAGCTTATGAGAAAACAAATAATGGCAAAGTATCTATTAGACCACTATATCAAAAAATGTGATAGAGACCTTCAGGGTATGTTATTGTCTATTATCTTCTCTGATGGAGATTTGGCTCAGTGATCTTCAAGGCCTCTTTTCTTTTTCTCTCTCTGTCTCTCTTTTTTTTTTTTTTTTTTTGACGAGGAGTCTTGCTCTGGTCACCAGGCTGGAGTGCGGTGGCGCGATCTCGGCTCACTGCAACCTCTGCCTCCTTGGCTCAAGTGATTTCCTGCCTCAGCCTCCCAAGTAGCTGGGACTACAGGCACATGCCACCATACCCAGCTAATTTTTGTATTTTTAGTAGAGACAAGGTTTCACCATGTTGGCAAGGATGGTCTTGATCTCTTGCCCTTATGATCCACCTGGCTTGGCCTCCCCAAGTGCTGGGATTACAGGCTTGAGCCACCTTGCCTGGCTATTCAAGGCCTCTTAAAGCTAAAAAATTGGCATTAGACTTTTACTACTGAAAGAGGAATAGCCTTGAATGCAAGATTTAGAACAATTAGGTGGATGTATAGCTAAGTAAATAACTTTACTTAAAATATAATCACTAAATAGATGGTAAGTTACAGCACTCTATAAAATCAGATTATATGTTAGCTGTGTCATGTTTTCTATTTTTCTCAATGACTTGGATGAATGAATTCATAGAAGGCAAGCTTATCAAATTATCAGGTAACACAAAGCTGGGAGAAAAAGTTAATATATGCACTGTCGAATTTAAAATTTGAACAGATTTGATGTAAAAAAAAACTAACAAGATATGAGTTAAGAGGATTTTTTTAATTTTAAAGATGATGCTTAATGGAGAATTTTCTTAAAAAAGAGAACACGAACTTGTATTCCTTGAAAAGTTGTGAATTGCAGACTCAAGATTCAAACTAACTTGACAGCCTAGAATTCTGGGTAGAATGGAACAAGATGATTAACAGTAATCCGTGCTATTCAGCCTGAAATGAAACCAGCTGTGATGGTACACCTCCTCCTTGAAATGTGTTCTTCACTGCTTTCAGGAAATGGCACTCTCCGGGTTTTCCTCCTGCTCTACAGACCATTTCTCAGCCTCTTTTACTAGTTAGTTCACCCGCAACTCCTGGACCTCTGAAAACTGGAGAACCTCAGTTTCTGTACCTCTGTTTTCATCTCCACTGCTTCCTTTTGTGAGTGAGTTCTGATTCATAGCATTGGTTCCTTTATGTATGGGAACGTCTCCATTTTTAAACCTCAAGCCTACACCTGTCTCTGAACTCCGGGTTAATATATTCAGCAGCCTACTGGGATATGAATTCTCCACTTGAATTTCCACTAGATTTCTCATACTTAACCTAACTGAATTCCTAATTTTGTCTTCAAAACTTAACTAACTTTAGTTTTCTCACCTCAGTTAATGGTACTTCCATTCTTCCTGCAGTTCAGGACAAAAAAAAAAAAATGGAGTCATCCTTGATTCCTCACATTTTCTAACACCTCAGATCTAATTAGTCAGAAAATTACCCAAAGATTTCTGATTCCTAGGTTTTCAACATCCCCAGTACTGGCACTCTGATCAGCTCTACCCTCATCTCTCCCCTGGATATTGCAGTAGCCTTGCAGCTGTTTCCTATGTCCACCCTTGCAGCATTCAATGTACTTCGAATGCTATAGTTCAATAATCCATCTTATATTTAAATAGATATTACTTCTCAGCCCACAGTCTTCTAATGGTGTTCCTTCTCGCTCAGGATATGCTCCTATTGTCTCTTTACAATGCTCTTCAAGTTGCTACTACTGCATTCCATTTCTGACCTAATGTAATTTTTTTACCACCACAGTGGCCCGCTTCTATTCCAGGCCTGTTCCAGACCTGATCTTGCCTCAGCCATCTGCATCTTGCCTATAATGCTTTTCTCTGAGATCTCGTTGTGCCTCACTCCGTTATATCCTTCAATTTTTTATTCAGATATGTCTCTCTCAGTGAAACGGTCTCAATTCCTTTATTTAAAATTTCTGTTCCACCTAATGAAAACTTGCTTCCATACTTAAATTTTCTCTATGACATATAATACCTTCTGAACTAAAATATAATTTGTATCTTTTATTATCTTTATTTCCCCTGACATAAATTCCATAATGACAGGGACTTCTTCCTGTTTTGTTCACTGCTCTGTCCCTCACTCTGAGAATAGTGTTGACATATAGTAGGTGTGCAGTAATTATTTCTGAATAAATGTATCTTTATGGGAACAAATTAAAAACTGAGTAAATAAAGGTACTGTGAAACAGATGTAGGGTATTACATAACCATGTAAAATGTTCATCATCGTGAGGTCTCTAAAAAAGAAAAACATCCAAGTTTATGGGAATGGGATCCAGAATAAGAAATATAAAAACCCTCTGTTTTCCGCACCAGCACAAACTTTTTATTTTGCCTTCAAACCTTTGAAGAGGACACTTGAAAAACATCTGTGTATCAAGAAGATTCTGAAGAGAATGTTTAAATATTTTCAAAAATAATTTAGAGATCATAGATATAATAGAGTAGGAAATTGGAAAAGTTGAATTAAATTAATATACTTTATATGTTTGAGGTGTTAAAAGAAAAATAAATTAATCTTATAATGAGTAGATTCAGAAAGAATAGTAATAGTAGGTGGAAGATGCTGATGCGAGTTCAACATTTGAAAAGTTGTCTTCAATATTCTATACAATTAATATTTTTAATTGTATGGTCTATAATAGTAGGAAGCTTCCTTTTCCAGGGAGAGCTGAAGTATATGAAGTATATGGCAGATGGTTAACTGTGTAGAAAATTATCGAATGAGATGTGCATTGAATGGGAGGTGAGGCTTGAAGTCTTATATTGTATATTTGTTTTCTATTAATAGACATATATCCATGTACAAATAAGGCTATATGAACAGCTATATGTGTAAGTATATTATCATATGTATCTATATATATGATTAGATGTATGTATATCTACATATATATGCATGTATATGCCAGTTTTATTGATATGGACATTAATTGTACCCTGGCGACCACCTCATTGCATACAAAACTCATCTTGTAATATCAACCTTTGCCTAAGCTCAGAGTTAGCTACTATAACCTGTTCTCTTACATTATTTTCTCTTCTGTAGGGAAATACAATTTCATCCACAAAAGTCTTTGGATAATAAGCATAACTTTGGGCTTTTAAGATCAAATCTAGGTATGCTGTTAAGTATTTTTACCAGACATTACTTACTGCTAAACCTAAGTTTTAAATTATCTCTAGTATAAATCGTTTTCTACAGAATACACAATTATAATTACAGTTATATTTTACAGGACATATTTCTATTGTATAAGTTAGTTCTTAAACTTTTCCAAATTCATGCAATTTTCTGGAAATGACAAACATCAATTAATCTTATGAATGTGAAGGTTGCTTGTTGAAACATGGGGTTATCTTTTGTTTACTGAACTGGGTCAAAGGGAACGTGATGACAAAAAGCCAATGAGCTGGCAAGATGAGTAAAATTCTGTTGTCTCAGAGAGCAGATGTTAAATTTATTATCTCTGCAAAACATGTAAGAATGTTAGGTGAGAATTTTCACTTGTACTTTAGAACAGATTCCCTTATGATTGAACTGCTTGCAAAAGTTGATGACATGATGGTCAAAGAATCACCTAGTTTATTGGGTTTAAACATTCACATGGGTCAATGTTTACAAGAATAACAATTTTAAAATGACTCCGTACCAATGCTTCTTAGATGTTAAAACACATGAGAATTATCTGAGGAGCAACATAAAAATGAAGATTTCTGGGAGTGACCTGTAGAGGTTCTGATTTTATAGGTCAGAGTAAGGCCCAGAGATATGCTTATTTAATGAGCATGAACCTCTAAGGTCTCTCTATTACTATAGTATAGGTTGTCCACGGACCACGCTTTGCTTAACACTATAAACCTTCATGTAGATCCATATTTTTAAATCAAAGGTATCTTTTGTATGCCGGATGCACAATATATAGTTATGGAGAGAGTATTAGTTCTTTGGTGTTAAGGCTGAGACTTTTATTTTTTTCCTACAGAATGTGTTTATTCTAATGAATCGTTTCTTGTCTTCTAAAATGTATACGGAAAAAAAACAGCAAAACAGTCTTTCCTAGCGGTGGTTGGCTCACTTTACAGATAACATTTTTGGGGAGATAGCACCCTCATGTGGTAACATGATGCTACAAATATTCTGCTATTTTATTGTATGTGTTGAGCAACCACAAGCTAACAGTTGCTGGTAACTTGTACCACCAACCCATTGCATCATATTTCTAAAGAGCTGTTAGAGCAACTTTTTATTAAACCTAAAGAAGATATTCATGTGCAAAAATTAATACATTCCCACTGTATATTTTCATATTCCAGTAACTGTGGCTTCCTTTATTGAGTCAAGTAACCTGTATCAGTGTTTCTGTTAAGTTATAATAAATGACTATACCAAATTAAGCTTCTGGGGACACAGCTCATCAGCACACAAACACAGCATTCTATTATTAGTCTAGTGGTTTTCCTGGACCATGGGAATAATTTCATTCTGCTCCAAAGTCACAAGTATCAAGAATATTCTAAGATTAGGGAAAATTTTGAATAAACACTAATTCAAAACAACAATAAATATACTTTTTCACATGAATACAACTGCCCTGAACTTGACCATGAAGTCCTATGGATGAAAAACCTTTCTGCAGAAGGCAGATATCCTGCTCACTTTACTGCTGTTTGGGGAATACCAGAACTTCTAAAAAACAGAAGCAATAACTCCAGTCGAAAGAATAACAGTAACCCTACTAAAAAAAAGGATATTGGAGTCAAATATACACTCTTGATTAACATGTACAATAATGTAAGGGAATTCAGTGAAATTGATAAATCATTTAAAATAAAACAGTCACCATTTCAGTGTCATAATTGGCCATGACTGCTATATAAGGAGGGGAGTTCATTTAACATATACCTCCCTTCTCCCAGTGTACCCAGAAGTTAATCTGATTACACAGTGACTTCTCCAAAATCGTATCTTTCTTGGAAAAGTGTTATTTTTCTGTGTTTTTAAAAGCATTACTTTTTTTTTCTATTGGGTATTTTCTTTGACAAATGTCACTTACCCCATAGTTAAAGGTTTTCTTTTAATTAGTTATAATATAGATTTGCTGTTTCTTAATACCACTTCAATATAAGCAAGAAGCATGTGCTCATTATAAATAATATAGTAACAATTTAAAAAAGAGAGAAAAGTACGTCATCTGTTAGAATCTCTCCATTCCACACGTCCTTGGGATAATGGACAAGTGTGTGTGTTTGGTGTGTTTGAATTCAGTATTTTCATTTGTGCAAAGAATATCTTTACAAATAATTACAATGTATATAGAGAAAATATATATGAATATATATACACCTTTATACTTGTGATCATGTTTTTTTTTTTTGTGTGTGTGTGTGTGTGTGTATATGTATTTATATCTTTTGACATTGTACCAGGAAAATTTTTCTGTTAATCAAATGTTCAAAACTCTAGTATATGAATATATATAACAGTTGCTGGTATCTTGTACCACCAACCCATTGGATCGAATTTCTAAAAAGCTTATATATACTCTAGAGAGTACACTATATATGTCTATATATACTATATCTATATGTCTATATATACTATACATATCTACTATATATCTATATATACTATATATCTATATACTATATATACTATATATCTATATATTATACATCTATATACTATATATCTATATATCTATATATACTCTCTAGCGAATATATATAATCATGTACATATATACTCATGTAAACATATAATATATATGAAACTCATAATATATATACCCTATTGATAGTATATATTTATATGCTCATGTAAGGATTAACATTTCTTTAGCCATGTTTTTAAAATTTGGAGGTGCTTTGAATGTTTTAATAGTAATAAATAGTTTAATAGTATTTATCACATGGATTATAATCTTGATTATCATCATTATATCATGATTATCATAATCAGTGCTATAAATAACAAATCAAGAAAATAAGAAAGCTTAAGAAAACTATAATAATGAAGGTAGTCATAGAGAGGATTCATTAAGAATTTGAATAAAAGTTTATTAAGGATTTGAATCTAACAATACAAATGATTGACATCACCATGTATGAGGAAAAAAACATTCATAATGACCAAAAACAAGAAAATCTGTAGTTGATGGTGTAAACTGACAATTCTTTAGCTACACAGCATGTAATTGACCTAAGGCAAGGGAGTGATAATTTCAAATATATGAGGCTTGGGAGTTATACAATCCAGACATTCTTCTAAAAATTTTACTTGACATAGCTCAGCAAAAGCAAAAAAAAAAAAAAAAAGAATTATTGAATTAATCAGTTTCATATGTGAGTTGATTTTATTTATTATCTTTCCATTCAGCTTGCATTTTCCTGATGGCCTACAATTAGCATTCACAGAATTCTAAAATTAACTTATGATTTAAATAATTTTCTAAAAGTTTATTTTGTAAATATCAGAACACATATTAGAAACAGAAAATGAAAGTTATATGACATAATGTACTAGAAGGAACACCAAATTTTAGCAATCAGAAGGCTGTAGCCTTAGTTTATAAGAAACTTAATTTATTCAAGTCTATAAACATTCCTAAATGCTGGTCTTTTAGACATGAACTGGTTTTTAAGATAACCTCTATTCTGCTGATTTTGCTGCTCTTTAAAATAGTTCCTTGATTACTTATTCATAACATGAGTTAATGTTATTAATCATATGTATCACTGAAGGATAATACTTCAAAGATGAATGAAGTAGCACTTTTTAACATAGGCATTAGCATCTGCCTAGCTTATTACCTTTCTAATAAGAACGAGAACCCTATATTACAAGCAACAATATTATCGGTGTAGCCCAAGACTGTCTGTGGTCTTGCAGGAAGCAGGGATCCAGCCCCCTTATTCACCTATCTACTGCCAATATCCCACCCAAATGCTTACTCCACACTTGCTATTTTGTAAACTGTTGTGGAATTCATCAATTGATTAGCTAGTTAGTTAAAAAGGAAACTTAAACAACTTTTCTAATAGTGGAAAGGTCTTAGGATTTGCTAAAGGAAAGAGGATTTGTTGAGAAAAGCCAAGTCTACTCATTAAAATTAATTATGTTAATATTAAACATTAACTTAGATATAAGTATATTTGAAAAATTAAAAGTAATCAGATATAGCTACAATGTGGGTCTGTAGTTAGCAACTCAACTTTTTTCACAAAACAATGACAGTCTGGCCAGCTGTTCACCAATTTCCCTTCCTTCTCACATAAACAGGCTGTAATATTCTATACCACACAGCACAATAGTTCATACTAGTATGGCTCTATCTTTGCATCTGAATTTATTTATAAATTTCAAAGTTTTGAATCATTGTGCGTGCAACTACTGAAAGAACAGCATTTAAACTATGATCTTAATCAATGGCATTTCTATGGCTCTTGCTTTTACTTTCCATTTGTGATTTATATACACTGTAAGCAAATAGAGGACAGTCACACTCACGGCATTTGCAAAACTTCTTCTTTAGCATCCTATAACATGCACATTATGTTTTTGTTCAATTTCTTTTTCCCTACCTTTGAGCACTGAATCTGAGTCAGACCGTTAACTACATTCATGAAAATTTGTAGAAAAGTAATGGGTTTTGTAAGTTATGGCAATTCTGTTATATTTGATTTTTTTAATCTGAATCTAAGTCTTCCTTTATATTACCGATAACTAAAGAGAGGGGTCCCTTAATTGAATTTGTGCACAATATATGTTTTCTACTTTCTCTGATTCACTAGCTTTTTTTACTTGGACAACACTTCCCGTGCCCCCCCTCCCCACCCCACACACACACAGTTTCATGATCTGTGAAAGAAGAGAATTAAATAAATACCCTCAAATATCTGTTTTGTCTCTAACATACAGATCTGAAAAAAATGTGAAATTAAAACATTTGAAAATGCCATTTTCTAGGTCAAATTGTTGAGTATTGACATTGTATATGATTTGATCTGGTAACTGAATATTTTGTAGGCCTAAAAGTATCTTTTAACTTTGTTTTAAACAAAAACAAAGAATATTCGTCTTTGTTTCATGAGGTGGCATTGCTAGTAGACACCTTTGAGATTATGCCCTCTTTTTATTTCTTTGTTAACCTGGAATTCTGAGCTCTATTACAGCGGGGCCTCTGTTTCTGTTTAATGCCCCAGTGCCTGGAACAGTGCCTGACAAATACTAGACTCGGAGTAAATGTTTGGTGAAGGAATAGTGTTGTGACTTAAAATGATCAAATTTTACAGAATTGTAATTATTAATAATGATGATAATCAGACATGTTAAAATACTAGAGTAGATAATACCAAAGGTGAAATTTTTGACAGCTCTGTTAATGGGAAGGTGACAAGTTAATGTTAGCTAAAATAATCAAAGGTGTGGCACATCAGACAAAGATGTAAAAGCTGTGTCAGGTTAGTTCAGGGCTTACACCTGGTTTTATGAATATTTATTTTACAATTATATGGATTTTTATAATTACAAATATTTTTTCATATTAGAAAATATAAACATATAGACATGTTTAAAGGAAAAAAAATTATTTATAGTGTTCCTACTCAGAGAAAATTATAAAATCAGACCCACATATGTAGCTGCTCACGCCATGGTCATTTTCCCATGTGATTAAATATTCTTTGAAACATTTTTTCATATTTTACTTGGATGTTTTCACACATAAATAAAAGTAGATAAACAAACATATACTCATCATCCAGATTCAGCATGTATCAAGGTTTGCCTGATCCCTTGCTGCATCTATCATTTTTGCCTTTTCATTTTCATATTTTAAAACCAAACCTAAAATTAAGTCATTGAATCTCTATATACGTTAGTATGTGTTTCTAAAAGTAATATGGCCATTTAACACAGCCACGATGCCAACAAGATTTTTAAATAAATATTTAAGGTCACCTAATACTCACCACATGATTGAATTGCTCCAGTTATCTCAAAAACATATTTTTACAGCCAGTTTCTTTGAGTCACAAATCAAAGAAGATCTATACATTACATTTGGTTGTTAGTTCTCCTTAATCTGTTAATCTTCAACAATCACCCTTTCCTTTTTTATTTTTTCCTGCTATTGACTGTTGCAGAGAAGGAGTTGATTCTTCTGTGAAATATTTTACATTCTGGATTTGTATGTTTATTTCCTTGGTGTCATTTAACTTTTTTGTTGTTGTTATATTGGTATACTCTGGAAATGAAAGTTAGCTCCAGAGACTGGATGAGCTTCAGTTCAACTACTTAAGGCCCATTTTCCTATTGTAAAATTCTCCATCAACTTTTTATCTAATGTTTCAACTGCTGATAATAATTGCCTGAATTCTGTTATTATACTTGCAAAATAATGATTTCGTAATACTATAATTTCTCCCACATAAATTAGTTACAATTCTTTGGTTAAAAACTTTCCCCTTTCAGCTGGATGCTGTGGCTCATGGTAGTAATCCCAGTACTTTGGGAGGCAAAGGCAGGTGGATCACTTGAGGTTAGGAATTAGAGATTAGCCTGGCCAACATGGCAAAACCCCATCTCTACTAAAGATACAAAAAAATTAGCTGCACTTGGTGCCATGCATCTGTAATCCCAGCTACTTGGGAGGCTGAGGTATGAGAATCACTTGAACCCTGTAGGCGAAGGTTGCAGTGAGCTGAGATCTCGCCATTGCACTCCAGCCTGGGCAACAGAGGGAGACTCAGTCTCAAACAAACAAACAAACAAAAAAACCTTTCCCTTTTCAACAAAGTGTTGTCACATTGAAATAGAGTGTGTAAGAGAAGAGTTAAATGCTTAATTCTGGTTTTTTTGCCATTTTCAGTCAGGTGTTGATACTTTAGATACCTCCAATTCTTATTTCCACTATTTTACAGTACTATAAATTATTATACATCATCATTTATAAGTTAATAAATAATAATAATAGTTATAGATAGACTATCATAGATAGTTATAGGGGACAGATTAAGTTATAGGGGGCAAATTAAGATTTTTTTTTATAGCCTTATTTTTGCTTAGGACCCATGTTCTTCTAAGCATGTATAGTCAAAATTCTGTGCTATAAGGTCACTTGAAATAATTCCTTTTTCTGATGCAATGAAATACATTTATTTACATTTGTTTCTAATTTTTAGGATTTTTTTTCCTTCACTATATATGTTTAATATAATTCTTGAGTTAGGATTAACTCTGCCATCTTTGTATTTATTTTCTTTTTTTCCATTTATTTTTCTTTATCTGTTCTCTTTGGATTAATCAACTACTTTTTATAGTATTTTTCTCCTATAATTGTTTATGGCATTTTTATTATTTTTTAGTTGTTACATTGGAGATTTTAAAAAGAGATATTTCTAACTTGTCTACTTTAATACAGGACATTTGCCACTTCCCAAACAATGTAAAGCCTCATAACAGTTAAACTCTTTTAACCACCTCTGATACATTGTGTTATTGATATTTACTTAGTTTTATATATGTTATAACTTCCACAGGGCTTTATTTTTACTTTTATTTTAAACAGTATTTACTTTGATTTCAAAACAGCATTTCTTATACTCTTCATTCCTTTCTACAGTTTCATGCTTCCATGCGAGATAATTGTCTATAGCTTGAAGAACTCTTATCAGTATATCTTAGAGTTCAAGCCTACTGGTGACGTGTGTGTGTGTGTGTGTGTGTGTGTGAGAGAGAGAGAGAGAGAGAGAAAACATCTTTTTTGACTTTCCTTTGTAAAGAATATTTTTATTCCATGTCAACCTCTAAGTTGGCAGAATATATTCATTTCTTAATCTTTAAAAATAGTCTGTTGCATTCTGACTTCTGTAGCCACTGTTGAAAAGTCATCCAACTTCTGATTGATGTTTATATTTTGATAATAACTTTATATTCTCTGGTGGCTTTAACATTTTCCTTCTATTTTGAATGTTTAGCAGATTAACCCTAATGGGACCAAGTGAGTTTTTTGCGTTTATCTTGCTTGGAGTTTTCTGAATTTATCTAATTGTTGGGTAGATAACTCACCAGATTTGGAAAATCATTGACCACAAATTCTCCAAATATTGCTGTTATTCTTTTTCTCTCTTTGCTTTTCTTCCAGGACTTAAATTACATATATGTGAGAACTTTTGACTGCATCACATATCTCTCCTAATGACCTTTCCCTGAGTTCCCAAGTCCTATCCTCAGCTATTTTCAGTCTCCCGTTCAACCCATTCAGTGAGTCCTTACATTTCAGATGTTTTTAAGTTCTAAAATGTCCTTTGATTTTACCATAGATTCTACATCTATGTTAAATTATTCTATTCATTCATTTTTCTATCTTTTCTTTCTTCCTTAAGATACTAATTACAGCTGTTTGTCTACTTGCCAAAGATAATATGTAAATCTTATCTGTGTCTGATTCTATTAATTATTATTTGAAGATTAGTTGCATTTTCCTATTTCTTTATATATCTGATTTTATTTCACTGTAAGTAGAATATGGTATTTCCAGTATTTAGGCTCTTGTTCTTACAATATTCCTCAAAAGTATTGGGTTACTTTACAATGCAGTTAAATTACCCCAAATCACCATCATTTTTAAAAATTAATAGAATTCATTTTTAGAGAAGTTTTAGGTTTACCGAAAATTGAACAAATAGTACAGAGAGTTCCCATATTACTCCCTAGCCTCCAGAAAGAGATTCAGTTTTCCCTATTAACATATTTACTTAGTGTGGTAGTTTGTTAAAATTGATGAACCAATGTTGATAAATTATTATTAACTAAAGTCCATACATTAGGTTTCACTCTTTACGTTGTTACAGTTCTGACAAATACCTCATGACAAGCATCCATCATTACACTATCATACAGAATAATTTCACTGCCCTAAAAAAAACCCTGTTATCCACTTTTTCATTCCTCCCTCACTCCCCCTGTTTAACCCTTGACAACCACTACAATCACTGATCATTTTACTGTTGTTGTTTTTTTTTGCCTTTTCCAGAATGTTATACAGCTAATATCATGTAGTAGTTAGCCCTATCCAACTGACTTCTTTGTTTAGTAATATTCTTTTGCTTAAGTTTCCTCCACATAATCTTATGGCTGGACAGTTTCTTTTTATCACTGAATAGTGTTCTCTTGTATGACATACTACAGTTTGCTTATCTATTCACCTTTTGAAGGACATATTGGTTGCTTTTAGTTTTTGGCAATTATGAATACAGCTGCTGTAAACATTGAATGGAAGTTTCTTTTGTGTGGAAATACATGTTTTTTTCCATTTGGGTGAATACTTAGGGTCATGATTACCAGATTGTTTGGTAGGACCATTTAGCTTTGTAAGAAATTATCACTCTGTCTTCCAAAGTGACTGTACCATTTTTCATTCCCACCATAAATTCATGAGAGTTCCTATTGCTTCACATCTTTACTAGTGTTTGGTTTTGTCAACATTTTGAATTAAGCATGTAAGGGCATCTCATTATGTTTTAATTGGCAATTCCCTAATGATCATGACATTGACCATCTTTTCATATGCTATTTTTTTTTTTTTTTTTACCATTTGTATGTCTTGGTTGAGATATCTGTAGAGATTTATTGTCCATTGTTTAATTAGGTTGTTTATTTTCTATTGTTTCATTTTAAGGGTTTTTTTATTTTAGAAAAAAAGCACTTTATCAGGTATATGTTTTGCAAAGATTTTCTCCCAGTCTGTAGCTTGTCTTTTTTAGAGCAGTGTCTTCATAGTGTCTTTCATAGAGCCGAACTTTTTAATTTTAACAAAGTCCAATTTATCAATGTTTTCTTTCATCGTTAATGCTTTTGGTGCTGTATCTAAAATGCTGTTACAAAATTGAAGGTCACCTAGATTTTCTCCTGTTATCTTACAGAAGTTTTATAGTTTTGCATTTTACATTTACAACTGCTATCCAGTTAACTTTGTGAAAGATGTATGGTATGTACTTAGATCTTTTTTTTTTTTTCATGTAGATGCCCAATTGTTCTAGTAGCACTGTTGACAAACATTATCCCGGCCCAGGCACGGTGGCTCACGCTTTGTAATCGCAGCACTTTGGGAGGCGGAGGCAGGCGGATCACAAGGTCAGGAGATTGAGACCATCCTGGCTAACACGGTGAAACCCTGTCTCTACTAAAAATACAAAAAAATTAGCCGGGCGTGGTGGCGGGCGCCTGTAGACCCAGCTACTCGGGAGGCTGAGGCAAGAGAATGGCGTGAACCCGGGAGGCGGAGCTTGCAGTGAGCCGTAATCGCGCCACTGCACTCCAGCCTGGGCGACAGAGCGAGACTCTGTCTCAAAAAAAAAAAAAAAAAAAAACAAAAAGAAAAAAAAGAAAAACATTATCCCTTCACTGTTAAATTACACTTGCTACTTTCTGAAAGGTCAGTTAATTATGTTTGTGTGAGTCTGTTTCTGGGCTCTCTTTTCTATTACACTGATGTTTTATATTTGTCTATTCTTTCACAAATACCATTCTTCCTTGATTACTATAGTTCTATATACGGCTTGAAGTTTAGTATTTTCAGTTATAGTATTTCAGTAGTTGAAGTTGTGTATTAAACTTGAATATTGATTATCCTGGGCCTTTGCTTTTCTATGTGGAATTTTGAATCAATTTGTGGTTTTAACTGGGATTACAGTGAATTTATAAATCAAGTTGGAAAGAACTGGTATCTTGACAACAATCAATCTTCCCATTTAAGTGTATGGAATATCTCTCAATTTATTTAGATCTCCTTTTATTTCTTTCATCACAGCTTTATAGTTTTCTTCATACTGAACTTCATGTTTTGTGGACTTATTATGAAGTATTTCACTATTTTTATGTGCTGCTAATGTATATGATATTGTGTTTTTAATTTCAAATTATAATCGTTCATTCAGTATATAGGAAAACAATTGACTACTGTATATTAACCTGTTATTGTGCAACCTGGCTATAATCACTGATTAGTTCCAGGAGGATTTTTGTTGACTCTCTAGGATTTTCTATGTAAATAATCCTGTGATTTTCAAACAAATATGGTTTTATTCCTTATCTTTACATCTTTTATTTCCTTTGCCTGTATTATTCCTTTACCTAGGACCTTTGATATGAGGTTGAGGAGGAGTGGTGAGAGGCAACCTTCTTCCCTTGTACAAGATTTTAGGGAGGAGCTATCTAGTTTCTGAACATTAAATAGGATATTAACTGTAGGTTTTCTTGTAAACTTTAAAAATCAAATTCAGAAGGTTATTTCTTTCCTATTTGCTAAGAGTTTTTTTCATTAAATAGTAGTGGTTACTTTTTCTGAATCTAGCAATACAGTCATGTGATTTTTCTTCTTTAGCCTATTGATGTGATGAATTAAATTAATTGATTTTTGAATGTTTAACCAGCCTTGTATACCTGTATAATCCATCTTGTGTAGGGTATAACTCGTTTCCTACATTTTTGGATTTGATTTACTAATATTTTGTTGATTGTTGTACCTTTGTTAATGGCACATATATGTCTGTAGTTTTCTTTTCTTGTAATGTCTTTATCGTATTTTGGTATTAGGGAAATGTTGGCCTCATGCTGGTCTCACAGAATGAGCTAGGAAGCATTTTCTCTGCTTCTATTTTCTGGAAGAGATACTAAAAAAATGGTATCTTTCTTTCTTAAATGTTTGATAGAATTCACTAAAATTCAGTAAAACCATCTGGACTAGTTCTTTTTTGGAAGGTTATTAATTATTGATTCAATTCACTTTATTTAATAGATATTGGCTTATTTAGATGATCCTTTTCTCCTTTTCTGAATTTTGGTAGATTGTGTCTTTCAATAAATTAGTCCATTTCAATTAAATTATCAAATTTATAGGCATAAAGTGTTACTATTTCTTTACTGTGATTTTATTGTTCATGTATCAGTAGTCTTGGGCCCTCTTTTAATTCTGCTATTAGCAATTTGTGTCTTCTCTGTTTTCTTTGGTTATTCTAGTCAGAATTTTATAATTATATAGAAGTTTTTTAAAGAATCAGCTTTTGGTTTCACTTATTTTCTCAATTGTTTTCCTCTTTTCAATTTTATTAATTTCTGCACTATTTATTATTTCTTTTTTTCTACTAGCTTCAGGATTATATTGTTCTTTTTTCTTTAGTTTCCTGTGGTGGAAGCTTAGACGATTAATTTTAAATCTTTCTTCTTTTCTAAGATAGTCATTCAATGCTATTTGTTCCCTCTAATCATTGCTTTTGCTGCATCTCACAAACTGATATACTTTCATTTTTCTCAAAATATTTTTTAGATTATCTTCAGATTTTCTTGACCAGTGTGTTATTTGGAAATGTCTGGTGTAATCCTATTTCTCCAGTGACTTATGCTCTTGGTCATCTGTGACTCTGTATCTGCTTATTTCTTGAGTTTCCCCCTCCACCCCCCAGGGCAACAGCTTGGCCTGTGACCTTAGTTTCCTGATGGACCTAGGGAGAATTGTTGGCTTTTACCTTATTTGTCCCTTTCCCTTTCCCTTTCCCTTTCCCTTTCCCTTTCCCTTTCCCTTTCCCTTTCCCTTTCCCTTTTCCTTTCCTTTCCTTTCCTTTCCTTTCCTTTCCTTTCCTTTCCTTCTTTCTTTTCTTTTCTTTTTTTTTTTTTTAATGGGTCTTGCTCTGTTGCCCAGGCTGGAGTGCGGTGGCATGAACTCAGCTCACTGCAACCTCCACCTCCCAGGTTCAAGCGATCCTCCTGTCTCAGCCCCCCTAGTAGCTGGGATTACAGGCATATGCCACCATGCCCAGCTAATATTTTGTATTTTTAGAAGAGACTGGGTTTTGCCATGTTGTCCAGGCTGGTCTCAAACTTCTGACCTCAGGTGATCCACCCGCCTTGGCCTCCAAAAGTGCTAGAATTACAGATGTGAGCCACTATGCCTGGCCTTGGCTGTTTTCTTATTGTGAGGATGGGAGTGATAGTTTCCAAGCTCTTTGCATGTCAGGGATTAGGTATGACTTTCATAATTTTCAGGTTTGACTTTAGCCTTAGTATAGCTGTTCTTCAAATTTGCCAGTATTCTTAGGATGTGGTCTTCCTTCAAGGTCTTCACCTTTGTGAGATTTCAACTGAAAACCTGAGGTATTCAAAAACTTTCTACTCTGGCAGGAATCGAATTCCGATTTCTCCTTGGCACTGTATGTATCTGAAATCTGCTCATCTCTTCAGCCTGTTATCATTAATCTGTATAACAGACTCCATTAATAATACCCTGTGAAGTGGAATTGTTACACGGATAGCCATTTTGCTACCTTGGATGCTGATTTTTGCTCCCACACCCAGTGAAACTGTTACTGAAATACCAGGGGTTTGGTCTAGGTCCTGCTGCTCACCACACAGAAAACCAATCACTAAGATGGTGAGTATTGCCAAGGAAGAAGGCTTTAATTGGGTGCTGCAGCTGAGAAGATGGGAGATCAGTCTCAAATGCACCTTCCTGACTGACTAAAACCAGGGGTTTATATAACAGGCAAGAAATGTAGCAAGGTGTTAGAAAGCAAGAACTTGGGAGGGGCAAGGAAGCAATCATGGTGAATGAGGGGTCTGGTATCTGGTGCAGTGATCTGGTTTCAATTCTTTGACACTTTTTGTGAGAGGCCTAAAGATTGTTGCCTGAAGAAGGAACTCAGATAAAACAAAAGTTCCAAGCTTTTTAAGACAAGAAGGACCAATTATTATGTTTATCCAAAAAAAACTGTCGGTGGGACTCTTGGGCTGGTTTCAAAACTATGACTTTCTGCATGGGCTCATCTTTCTTGCAAGATAGTGTCACAAGGTCCTTAGTGTTGCTTCGCCAGCTGGAAACCTCTGTGGCCCATGTCACCTTCTGCTTTAGTATTGCTTGTGCCTGCTGGACTCATTCCACCCACCTGGCCTGGCAGGCTGCACTCGGCTCACATTACCAGCCCAAATCTCATGCCTGCCAAGGGCGAGCCAGGTGAGGAGCAGTGACAGGCATGTGAGCAAGCAAGCATTGGGTGTGGCCACTGCACACAGCCAGGCACACCAGCTGCTATGGTGGTGCAGGCAACTACAGGTGCTGGCACAGATGCCAGCTCCATTCAAAGTTACAGCTGGACCAGATATACCTGAAGCAGCTTTTGCTGCGGGCACCAGCACCTGGATGAGGGGAATGCAGTGGCTTCTGAAAACTCCGAGACACCAGGAACTACAGAGGCCCAAAGACGGTGTTACAGCATGTCACAGCCCTGGCTTGGGGAGACCCGAGGTCTGCACTCCCAGAAAGGCTGCAGCTCTTCTCTCCTTGCAGCCTGCAGCATGGTGAGTGATGGGGCAAGTTTCTAGGGGGTGTGTTTCAGTCCATTTGTGTTATACCTCTTTCAGTCCTGCTGCCCCACTCTGGGCCACAGATCCTGGGCTGACTTGGTTCCGCTGCTGCTTTCCCTCACATGGGATGGCCACCCAGTGCCAGCAGAGGACTGTAGTGTTACAGCAGCTCTGGCTCAAGGAATCCCAAGGTCTGGGCCCCCATAATGTCAGCACTCTTCACTCCTGCAGTCTGGGAGTGTGTCACTGCCCACAGCTCAGTGAGCCAGACAGAAATGTATTACAGCTCCTTGTGCTCCTGGGTCCTGAGTTCTTGTCCCATGTCAGGGAAAAATGAGGTTATGTGGACAACTGGAGGGTGAGCAAGGCAGAGATAAACTTTATTGGGTAACAGAACAGCTCTTAGGTGACCCAAAGTGGATTGTTCCTTTCTGGAGGCAGGTAGTCCCAATGAGTGTCTGAGTCTGGCTGAATCTGAGGGTTTAATGTGCTCAGAATAGAAGAAGTGTGTGCTGATTGGTCCATGGGTGGCCAGGCAGACCTGGAAAAGCACCATCTGATTGGCTGAAAGGCATCAATGAAGTTTTTATTCCAGGTGGCAGACTCCAGGCTTCTGGCTGTCCTTGGCTTGATGGTGGGGTTTCACCAGGGACTCAACCCGTCCCACCTAGGAACGTGTCTGCCTCCTGCCACCATCAACATGCCATCCATGGCACCCAGGCTGTCTGTGCTAAGGGGTGCCTGGAGGCCCACGCTAAGCCACTCTCAGCCTCCTGTCCTCCCTCCCATGCTCGTCAGCACCCAAAATCTGGAAGGGGCCAAGGTGGCAGGGGCCTGATGTGTCAATGCTGCCCCAAGCACATGCATACCTAGCCAGGTAGCAACAGTTTCTAGGCTTGGCTACAACTTTGCTCCACACTGGAGCAGACATTGAGAGTAGGGAGAGGCCAGGGAGTGGGAGCAGGCACTTCAGAGCCTGGGGGGAAAGGGGGCTTCCCAGGTCCCTGAGAGCACAGGGATGCCCAAGTCCAGAGACATGGCTGGGCAGCTGCAGCTGCACCCAGGAGTGCAGGCTGTCACCCCACCACCTCAGTAGGGCGAGGGGCTGCTGCTGGGATCACTTGTTCCTGATTCCTGCTGGCTCCAGGGAGCACACAGCCCTGACCATGCCTCCCCACCTCCAGCTGTCATCCTCACAGTGGCCACTCCAGATGGGCCGACACTTCCATCATAGTTTCTAAACAATTTTCAGAGAGAAAACCAAGATGTCACCTCTTGTGCATTTTTTTGTCCAAATAATGTAGCACTGTGTTAGTTGCTTTCTGATGCATGAAATCAGTTGTTTTATATATCTGGTAAAGCTTTTATTTATTTTTAATGGTGATGGTAGGCAAACGGGGGTTAAGTCCAATATTATGTATTCTGTCATGGCTAGCATTCTTACTCTTCATAGTTTGCCTAAATATAGAATCTAGAAGTGATAGTTTATTCTTTTTCCACTTTGAAGCTATTACTCCAAGTACATTAAGATTATGAAGACTAAACTAACCATAGTTAGATTATTTATGAAACTAATGAACTAAGAATTACCATTTTAGTAACTTTTACAGGTTTTTTTTGTTTTTTTTTTTTACTTTTTAATCTACACCATGGATATAGAAACACTCGACTTTTTCACCTTCTGGGATTATTGTAAAGAAGCAATATTGGATAAATTACTTGAAAATACATCAAAACCATTAATATCTCTACTGATATATAATATCATAATTCAAAATATTCATTTTCCTCTCTTTAAAAGCTTTCCTTTAACTTCATATTTTTGGAAATTTAAGTTAACATGATTTCATATGCCTTGTTTGGAGTTTTCAAAATTCAAAGTCATAGCAAAGGTCTTTATCTTAGCAATAGCAGTTATTAATGAAGGCTTGCTCTGTATAAATTCAAGCAGTAATGTAACTAATTTATAAAAGTTCGGATGTATCTGTGCTATAAGTTTAATTGTGTTTCCCCCAAATTTATATGCTGAAGTCCTTAATTACAGTATCTCAGAGTGTGACTGTTGTTGGAGATAGGGTCTTGAAAGAGGTCAGTCAGTTAAAATGAAGTATTTGGGTGGACCCTAATATGATAAGACTGATGTCCTTATAAGAAAAGGAAATTTGGATACAGACAAGTACAGAGGAAAAACAATGTGAAGAGACAGGGAGAAGGCAGCCGTCCACAAGCTACAGAGAGAGGTTTGGAATAGATCCTTCCCTCCTGGTCTTCTGAAGGAACCCACTCTGCCAGCACCTTGGTCTGGGACTTCCATCTTCCAGAATTATAAATTTCTGTTGTTTAATCACCCTGATGATGGCACTTTGTTACAGCAACCCTAGCAAACTAATGCAACCTGCTTAGTGATAACTAAAAAATTAAAATTAAAAAAATAAGAGATGTAATTTTACATAGTGGGAATGTGATAAAATCACATTTTGTGTTTTAATATACAGGGTTATATATGCAAAAGTATGTATATTGTGATTATAAAAGTTTTTCTCTTTCAGAGGCAATGTTTACTATATATTATTTTTGTCCCTACAATCTGACTTATGGTTATAGGTGCCAAATAAAATACAAGTTCATTTTATCATCATAATAAGCATGTAGAGTGCATATCATCATTCCCGTTTTATAAAGGAGAAAACTGAGATCCAGCAAAGTTAATTTATTGTCCACAGTCACAGAATGAGTAATTGGAAAAAACTAAAATTTGACCCAAATCTTTTCTACTCCAAGTCTAAAGCTCTTAACTGCTGCACTTCACTGAGTTCTGGCTCCTTTTTATTGCTTTCACAGCCAAATTCTTTAGAAATTACCTCTTACTTTTACCTCCGTCCCCACCACTATTCTCTTTAAAATCTATAATCTAAAATTTGTTCTTCCATCTGTTTATGCTTTTTTTTTTCATCAGGATGTTCCATCCTGCTTTTTGCTACAGTGTCTTCGCCTGCTCTGCCATTCACCACTGTCAGTTTAAATCCATATTGCTTTCAAATTCAGGACTTATTCTCTACAAAGAAATGTAACCCTCCAGCAGATGTTTTTTTTCTTTTTTTCGCTTCGTTAAGATTTCAGTCAATATCAGGAATTATTTTCCTAAATCAACACCACTGTTCGCCTTAATTTTCTCAAGTGATATGAAATACATGCATCGCAGTTTTCTCATTTCAAAATAGAGGAGATCATCTTAATATTTTCACATTTTAAGCCACCAGTAATCTTGCTGAAAATAGTTACTGTTAGGCCTTAAAAGCTGCCTAACCCACTTAATGTTTAATGTTGGCCCAAGCGAGTGTCTGAAACCTCTTAAACAGTAGAGAATTAGTTCCTTTAATCCTAGTTATAAAAATGATGATTCTCAGTCAAATGGAGAGGGTGAAAAGGTAGGGAGTATTTAATCATGAAGATGTTATGATGACTCTCTTTATTTTTAAACCCCATCTTCATGTTTCTGTTCTGTGACTTTTAAAGCTTCCTACAAAATCATATTCCTCCACCTACATTCATAAGTATAACTATATATCCTCATACAGGAATGGGAATCAAGGCCAGTTAAACACCCATGGTGTTGCAAGTGTGAAGTGAAGCTCAAGTAAGTAGCTATCTAACACCAGTCTCTGGCTTCCTCATTACGTGGCATTCTCCTGTGTGCCTAAGTGTGTTCACCTGCTGACTTCTTGTGAGAACATCAGCCATATCTGATTAGGGCTCAGCCTACTCCAGTATGACCTCATCTTAACTCTGTCTTCAACAACTCTATTTTCGAATAAGATCACTTTCTGAGATACTTACTGAGGGGTTAGGACTTCAGTGTTTTTTTGGTTTGTTTGCTTTTTTGCAGGGGAGGAACATAATTCAGCAATAACAATACTTTGTTTGTTTTAGAATGATGGTTATTAATGTCTGTTTACAAAAGATTATAGTATTTTGATTTTACTTTTTTCTGTTTCTCCAAGAAACTATTCAACAAGAATTAAAAATGAGTTATGAGTTGGCATAACATTTATGGGTAGAAAACATTAGTTTTAAAAATCCATGCAAGAAAGATAGTAAGATATAAAATGCTGATTCAGCTTTTGGAGTTACAAGAAACCAAATCAAAAGCAGTTTAAAATACAATACAACAAATCAAAAGCAGTTTAAAGTACGACAGTGGAGAAATAGGCAAATAGTATATAATATATTTGAGCTTTCTTACTTTTATTTAAATATTGATAAGAGAATACGATATTCAAATTTTTGGACACTTTCTCAATGTACCTTATTTGTTTGTTTGCTTATTGGTGGATAAAGCAATGCTGCTTCCTTTAACATGAAAAATAAACTGCACTTATTCATTTAGAAAATAAACATTCTAGAAACCACTTTTATAGATGATTTTTGTTGCAAAAAAGTTTATTTCACTAATATAACTTCCTATTGAAAACCTATGTAATAATAGAAAAATTAATAAAGTATTTGTAATACAGGATATAAATTAATTTATGTGGATTAATCTGACATTCCCAGATACTATAACCTTCCTAAAAAAAGAGACCTTGTCATTTACATATTTGGAAAGCTACATGATACTTAGAACAACATTAAAATTGAAATATGGGCTCAGGAAAACAATTTGTTGTTAGTTTTTTAAATTGCCATTATAATCTCATTTAAAATATATTTGATTGGGAAAAAAGTGAAACATCTCATTTAAATGTTTATTGGTACTTAAAACATATAACATGAGAAATGAGCTGACCACCCAGTCATGGTCTCAGTCCCATATTATAATTTCTCTCTTCATCAGTTGAGAATAGAGCTGAAAACAAATAATTATGTTCATTAATGCTACTTAACTGAGTCAACACACTGTTTCTAGGTTGGCTCCATTTTAGCTTTTAGCCTTTGAAATGAATACAATGTCTTTGTGTAACCGTTTCTAAGAGGACAGTCTATCAATATTTAATTTGACCAGCCAGAGAAAGCATTAACATAGCATAAAACAATTTATGAGATTGGCTTAGTCTTGAATTTTCTCATTAAATGTAGTTAAAATTTATCAACAAAAGCATTCTGTGTACATGTTTGTTATCTTAATAATTCCAATTAACTTTTGGTAATTGCTGAGAATCTGCAGCTATCTATTTTTCATTGTTACAGTTCTCAACAACCAGCAGAGAAATGAGTAAAATAAGCCAATAACGAGTAAAATTTAGTGTAGGTCAACTAAGTTTTTATTCTCAGTGGAGAATATAAAATTTATCAAGAAATCAAATCTGTATTTTTACAAATATTTGAAAAGAACCCAAAATATCAGTAAAGCTCTACAAAAAGCATGAAAATCCTTTAGAATATTACATACACACACATCTATGCAGACACAGGTATGTGGGGGTTTTTTTTTTCAGACATATTCCTTATTATTACACCCTGATATGTATAACTCCAAGAACAGTATTTCTACTGATAACAGGTCTACTCTTTCTGGTGCTTACTTTATATCACTTTCACAATGGACATAAATTGTGAGGATGAATACACTGAACTGAGCTACATACATACCTCAGGTTAATTTCAACTTCAGTCAGTCTCATAGCACAATATGGTGCTACTCAGTTACCAATTGTTTATGTCATGAAACAATTAGCTTATAATAATAGTTGTAATGACAGGTTTTAAAACTAGATATTTTCTGCAGACAAAAATCTATGATCTGTTTGCCACATGTAATCATATGAAATATAAATAGTGAAGAAAAGAAAACTAATGAAAAAAACAGCAAGGTATAACCTGTGTGATTCAACCAAAAAATCAAATATGTGGCTGACCCTAGAAAAATGAGTGATTACAAATTGTTAATTTAAATTAGAAACACACTAAGTATTTACATATTATGTTATTTATAGATAAGGGATAACTTACCAGTTTGTTAAACAAAATAAATAATATATTTTGAAGAGCTACTGCCCTACATTATTCTGTAATGTAGAGAAGTAGTTTAAATTGACCAACTCTATAGCTAAAAATTGGTTCAAATTTCAAGCCTGTTATTTATTAATCAAATTCATTAACATCTCTGAGACTTTCCAAATCTGAAAATTGATTTTAATAAATTTTACCTTAAAAGATTGTTATCATGATTAAATAGGACATACTATGGAAGAATTTGGGACAGGGAGTGACTAATAGATCATGGTAATATTGGTTAGCTGTGTTTTTCTTCCATCCTCAAGGTTCACAACTACTAAGATATGTTTTATCATGCTTAAAGGAGGAGAGAAAACAAAATCTTGGGCCTTTGAAAAATAGGAAGATTGAATACAAACTGCTTTATAAATCTGAGGTGTTCAAAGGAAAGTATCAAATTATAAATATTCTGGTTTCTAGGTAGAAAAAAATTTAATTTTATCCTGAAAATATGTAAATATGTAACCAATAACCTGCACAATATGTAGATTCTATTTATCAGACATTTACTGTATGTATTTGGAGCATGAGTTTTCCAAGATAAGGTAATAACATAAAAAGTGATCTCATGCTGGTGATATCTTTGGGTCATTTGACATAATTAAACACAAAACAAATATAAAAAATAACATTGCAAATATTTGTAGCGTTTCAAGAGATAAACAACCCATATAAGAAAGATTTTTTTAAAACTTTTAACTTCAGGGGTACAGATGCAGTTTTATTATATAGGTAAACTTGTGCCATGGGTGTTTGTTGTACAGATTATTTTGTCACCCAGGTATTAAGCCTAGTACCCATTAGTTATATTTACTGATCCTCTCCCTCCTCTCACCGTCCACCCCAAAGTTTGTGTGTCCATATATTTGCATCGTTTTGCTTCCACTTACAAGTGAGAACATGTGGTATTTGATTTCCTATTTCTGTTTTAGTTTGCTAAGAATAATGGCCTTCACCTCCATCCATGTTTCTGCAAAGGATGTGATCTTTTTATTTTTTATGGCTGCGTATTATGCCATGATGTATGTATACCACATTTTCTTTATTGATAGGCATTTAAATTGATTTAGCGTCTTTGCTATTGTAATGGTGCTGCAACGAACATATGTGTTCATGTGTCTTTACAATAGAATGATGAATGATTTATATTCCTTTGGGCATATGCTCAGTAATGAGATTGCTAGGTTGAATGGTAGTTTTGTTTTTAGGTCTTTGAGGAAACACCACACTGATTTCCAAAATGTTGAACTAATTTACACTCCAGCCAACAGTGAATAAGTGTTCCCTTTTTTCCACAACCTCACCAGCATCTGTTATTTTTTGACTTTGTAGTAATAGCCATTCTGACTGTTGTAAGATGGTATCTCATTGCAGTTTTGATTTACATTTATGTAATGATTAGTGATGTTGAGCTTTTTTTCATATGCTCATTGGCTGTGTGTATGTCTTCTTTTCAAAACAGAAAAATGTCCCAGCACTTTGGGAGGCCGAGACGGGCAGATCACGAGGTCAGGAGATCGAGACCATCCTGGCCAACACGGTGAAACCCCGTCTCTACTAAAAAGTACAAAAAAACTACCCAGGCAAGGTGGCAGGCGCCTGTAATCCCAGCTACTCGGGAGGCTGAGGCAGGAGAATGGTGTAAACCCGGGAGGCGGAGCTTGCAGTGAGCTGAGATCCGGCCACTGCACTCCAGCCTGGGCAACAGAGCGAGACTCCATCTCAAAAATAAAAAAAAAATTAAAAAAATTTAAAAAAAAAAACAGAAAAATGAACAAGGAAAAGTTTGGAATGTAGAAAATATGAAAAACAGAGTTGTAAATAAATCTATAGTACAAGTAATCATAATAAATATAGATGTATTAAAATCTTTTGTTTCAGATTCACAGAATTTCTAGTTAAATAACCAAAATTTAAGCACATGTTTAAAAAAATAAAATTTAAAATATCTAACATACAAAAACATAAATAGTCAAATATTGGATGAAATAAGGTATCACAGGCAAATGCTACTCTGGTAGCTAAATTAATCAAAGTATATTTTAAAGTAAAAATCATTATTAGGATTATAGTACACATTAAAAACAGTGTTCAGTGTATAATAATGATTCATTGGTTACATGCACATAACAGCTTCTAAGTACATAAAGTGAATATTGACATGTGAAACAAAATAAGAAGTTTAACCAGTAGAACACAAAACAAATACAAATAAATATCCAATTTTATTTATTGTGTAGATGTCATTTTTCCAACCACAATTCAAAAAAACTTGAAATAAAACACACCAAAAATATAAACACTTGCATGTCGAAAAAATGTTAAATCGTACTTTTCAATAATTTATTAATCAAAGAATATATTAAAATTAATATCAAATATTTAGAACTGAATGGTTAAAAAATCAAAAGTTTAGTTTTCATAAAGCAGTATCTTAGTTGTTATAGTATGATTCAAATACATTTCATGAGAAATAATTGAAAATCTTAGAATCCTATCCATAAAAAAAAAAAAAAAAAAAGCATTACACTTTTGTTTCTAATACTATTCTCCAGTAAAAGAAGCCAGAATACCTTGGAAAATGGCTGAATTGGGGGCTAAGACAGGGAATATACAGTATGAGCCTGTAACATCTTGTAATGACAGAAAATAAGAACGTGCTTAAAACCAAAATATCTCTTGTACTCCATAAATTTATACACCTACTATATACCCACAGAAATTAAAAGTAAAAAAAAAAAAAAAAAAAGATACAAAAGAATGAAAACCAAAATAATAAGTACATGTTAAACAGACACATGACCCAACTGAAAAAGCTCTCAATGGTCAAAGTTGTAACAGTTTAAGCACAAAATAAAGTATTATTAAATTACAGCCTAAAATGTAAAATAAATATCCATGTGCATGTACAGATATAAATAAATGATTAAATAAATAATGGGGGAAATAATAGATTAGTTTCCCATATTGAAAGAGTCCACGTAGCTTTGTTGATGCTTCTCCTTTAGGAAAGTGGAGCATGATTTTCCAACCCCTGAATATGGAATGCACACAGTGACTTTCATCCATTCAGTACAATATGAACAGGGAGAATAAAGGAGAACTTTTCAGTGGAGAAACCTGACAAACACTACCTCAGTCAGGTAATCGAGATTAATGTCATCAATAATAAGTCATACTGATATTATGTATCCCTCATATGACATAATGAGAGTGACACCCTAGCCTAACCATGAAAAAATGTGGGATAAACTCAAATATAGTAACATTCTATCTTTATTTGATACCTCATATATATTCATATTTGGTGAATACCTCATAAGTACTCAAAAAATGCCAGCACCATAAAGTCAAGGAGTTACGGACAGAATGGTGTTCCCCAGAGTTCATATGTTGGTGCCCTAATCCCAATGTGATGGTATTTGAAGATGAAGGCTTTGGGAGGTAATTAGGTTTAGATAAGGTCAAGAGGAAAGGGCCTTTATGATGGGATTAGATTAATTATTTATATAAAAAGACCAGAGAACTTCTTTCTTTCTGTGCCATGTGATGAACACAGCAAGAAGATGATTATCTGCAAACTAGGAAGAAGGATCTCACCAGAAACCAAATTGGCTTAGTTTCATCTTGGACTTCCCAGCTTTCAGAAATGTGAAAAATAAATGTCTGTTGTTTAAGCTGCCTGGTTTATGGCATTTTCTTGTAGCAGATAAACCAAACTAAGACATACAAATTGAGTAGCGGTCACAGAATAGAAGAGCCTAAGACATGATGACTAAATGCAACCTGATATCCTGAATGGGATCCTGCAACAACAATAACAAAAGAACATTAGGTAAAAACTAAGGACATCTAAAGTATGAATTTTAGCTTATTATAATGCAGCAAAATTTTTTAGTTGTGACAAATGTACCACTGTAATGTAATATATTAACAAGAGGGGAATAGAGTATTATATTTTCTGTACTATATTTAAAACTTTTCAAACATTTTAAAACTAAATTCTGAAACCTTTCTAAAGGTTTATTAAACACAAAGACATTGTAAACCCAAATAAGTCTATCAGGAAATAATAAAAATTAAAAACATAAATATGTCATTTTTATCATATAACAATGAAAGATATGGCATATTGAAATTTGTTTGAAAAAGTCAATAAAACAGAAATACATCTCCCAAAATGGGTCTTGAAAAAAGAGAGAAAGCATAAATAAATACAGAAGGAATTAAATGGAAGACATAAATATAATTATGGCATTTTTTGTAATCACAATAAAATATCACACATAATATTATATTATTTGAATATCTACATATTTAGGCCAAATATATTTTTTAATTTTTTAACTCAAAAATTTAGATCAAAGAAAAATTTTCAAGAAAAACTATAATTTAGTAAAACATTACTGTGAAGAAACTGAAAGTGTGAATATATATTTATCAGTTAAAGAATAAAAATTATTAGATTGTAATCTATAATCCACCACTCTCAGGCACACATTAAAACACCGGGTCTAGATAATTTAAAAGTTAAATATCATTAAGACTGCAGGAAATTGTTTTTTTTCTATGTCAACTTTCATGACAAGAGAAAAAAAGGAAATTACTCAAAATAATTACAAGAGGCTATAGTCTTAATATTATTATAGTAAATAAAGTTACAGGCCATAATGATTTCTGAATATGAAGACAAAAATATTTAATAAAATACTAGAAAACCAAATCCAACAATGATGTAAAAGTACACTATGACAAAGTATACTTTTTTCCTCAGAGGATGAAAGATGTTTTAGCATAAGAAATATCTCTGAATATTACAACAATTAAAAATTAATGGAGAAATATATATTATTCTAGAAATAAAAAACAATGCAATTCAACATTTATGCATTTAAAAAACTTCTTAATATTTCAGGAATAAGCAGAAAATTCCTTTCCCTGATAAAGTTGTATGCTAATAATCTATATTTTCTTTGACTAAAATGAAGCAATTATGATACAATGAAGAATAAAAATGCTTAAAATCATAGTTATGTAGTTAATATATTGGAGACTTAAGAGCTATCTGAGTAAGAGAAGAAGAAAATAACAGAATGTATGAGACTTCAAAAGGAAGAAACTGCCTGAAGAGAAAATCTGCAAAACTGCTGGAAAACATTCATATATATGAGAAAGTAGCATTCCTATATATCAGAAAAATGATTAGGATAAATCTTTACAAAAATAATGATTTATATAGTTAGCCAAAATTATATAATACCAAATAATATCCCTAACAAAAAGTGTAAGGTATTTGTAAATTGTAGTGTTGTGTTTAAATATATGAAAATGACAAAAATAAATGGAAAGATTAGCAATTATGGTTGGAAAGATTCACTATCATGAAAATAGCACTATCTATAAAGCAATGAGATGATGATTGTATCCTAATAAAGTTTGTGTTTACAGAATTTGGCAAAAATCTTAAAATTGATATGAAAGGGAATAAGGCATAAAAAGTAAGAAATATTCTTGAAAACAGGGTGTTACTTGGTCTTACTTTTTATTGATCCTGGTATTGATGCCTTTTAAGTGAAGTATTTTGTACATTAGCATTTAATACAACTTGAAATATTGCTGGTATTAGGTCTTGCTTTTATTATTTGTTTCTATTTATTTCCTCTGTTTTGTTTCTCTGTTTTTCTCTTCTTAATTTTCTGCCTTCTTAAGACTAAAAAAGGTCTAAAATGTTACCCCATTTGCAAGCAAGCTAACAAATTAGCTTGCTGTAATTTCATAGATTCTGGCAGAAGACATGAGACTCCTAAGTTAGAGATAGGGGTCTATTATTTACTGACAGCAATAATAGTAGCCATTGTACCAGCAATAACTTTCCTGGTTTCCTGAGACTCGATTTTCGCAGGGAAACATGAAGAATGCCAGGTGACACCTGCAAACATAGTAAATTTCATTATAGAAGAAACGTCCTAAGCACAGGGGACCTGATTATTTTATAATACGCTGTAAATTTACCTGACCTTTGCTTTGGAGCCTAGACTGTGAATATGTCTGCCCATTGCTCAGAAGGAGAACACAATATCTCTATCTCAATTTTTTAAGGAAATTGGTCCTCTGCTCCAAAGGAAGACACTATCTCTGTCTTCAGAGCTTACTTGCTCTACTAACATCCTTGCAAAGATAGTCTAGAATAAAGACAGTAGCACCTCTGCGTAAAAGATGTGCAGAAATGCCAGGTACTTACTGCAAGAGAATTGTCCTTCAACAATATAAACTCCTTGTGCCTACACATGGAAATATTTTATCTTGAATACATCACAACATTGGCTACTCTGATGAATCCTACAGAGTCTGGAACTCATTTTGACTCATGTAGCATTTAATTCTACTGACTGTCAAGTTGTAGGATGAGTCCTATTTGCAACATTGACCTTGATCATGCCCACAGAAAGCTGGACAAATCTCTTAAACTATCCAGGTCTACACTAGAAAGCTAGATGGCTTTATTCTTCAGTTTCTGTATTGACTTTTTCACTTAACTGAGGGCATTAATCCAGCAGATATATTACTGATTGCATAGACTAGACCTTAGCCCATAAAGAAGAGCTCCAGTGCTATTCTAGTGCATAACAACCTTGGCCAATATATTGAGTCTCACCTGAAATACTTCCAAAACCAAGGTGGTGCCCTTGGTTCCTTAATGTCAGTGACACATTCTGCACCACCTCTTTAAGTTGGATGACTTCCATTATAAGAATAGTTGTCCTCGCAATGTACACCAATAATGAGTTAGTTACTCCTATGGAAATCTTTCCTGGAAGGGTAGCCTCATTCTAGAAACATCTCTACAGTCATTTGAAGACCACAAGATATACTAGGCATATTTTCTTAAACACTTGAAAATCTCTTATGACCTCTTCTACAATGCAAATGATTATATATATATATATATATATATATATATATATATATAAAATCAACTTTATGCCTAGCTCCCCTAGAAGTAATACTGTCCTAGGTTTGCACATGTTGTTATAATGTTTGAAACCCCACAATGTATAAGCTACATGTTTTCACTCTGTAAGGGGGCACAGGATGATGTTGACTCCAATATGGCTTCCCAGTCAGCTAGTAGAACTTATGGGTTCACGGTTTCTTTTCAGTGACCATGACTAATGCTTTTTTCGTGGTGGGGAGGCGGACCAGGTTGGGGTACTGAGTGATACTCTGACTTGCATATTTGTTTAGAAATGATCTAGAAAACAGCAGAATATGTGACCAAATTTAGTTTCAAATTTAGCCAGAATCAACTGATGGGACTGGAACAGCAGCATCATAATCTAAGAAAATGTCAACAATGGTAAGGCAACAATAACACTGAGAAAGTGTTAAAAATTTGATGTAGTTAGTCTATCAGAAGCAGGCAGGGGCAAAACTTCATGAAGGATGAACATGCAATATGACTTCCCTCATTAAAACATAAAATCTCAGCTTTTGGTAGGAGTGACAAATTTTGCATGTAATGATAGCCTCTGTAATCCTTTTTAATGTGTACCCTATGATAGTGAGTGCGCTGCCATGTCTGATACCATAATGGATTCTGGCAGCAAAGGTAGCAATCTAGGTGAAGCAGAATCAATCAACAGTTTGATTCTGGTTTGTCTTTTTGGAGAATGAGCATCTATACAAGTGGCCCAGAGAGGCTGATCAGCAAATGTAATTTGTTTTCAGAGTTGGTGGCCTCAGTTTCTTTCTTTTTACTTTTTTTTCTAAATTTTTTAGTTTTTTAAAATTTTTATGGGTACATGGTGTACATATTTATGGGGTACATGATATGTTTTGATACAGGCATGCAATGTGAAATAAATACATTGTGGAGAATGGGGTATCCATCCCCTCAAGCATTTATCCCTTGAGTTACAAACAATCCAATTACATTCTCTTTTTTTTTTTTTTTTTTTTTTTGAGACGGAGTCTCGCTTTGTCACCCAGGCTGGAGTGCAGTGGCCGGATGTCAGCTCACTGCAAGCTCCACCTCCTGGGTTTACGCCATTCTCCTGCCTCAGCCTCCCGAGTACCTGGGACTACAGGTGCCTGCCACCTCGCCTGGCTAGTTTTTTGTATTTTTTAGTACAGATGGGGTTTCACCGTGTAAGCCAGGATGGTCTCGATCTCCTGACCTCGTGATCCGCCTGTCTCTGCCTCCCAAAGTGCTGGGATTACAGGCTTGAGCCACCGCGGCCAGCCCCAATTACTTTATTTATTTTAAAGTATACAATTAAGTTGTATACTTAGTAATAGGGTTACTATTAGGTAGGTATTACTAATAGTAGGTCTTATTTATTCTATTTTTTTTTTTTTTTTTTTTAGCTCATTAACCATCACCACCTTCCCCCAAACCTCAACTACCCTTCCCAATCTCTGTTGGGAGCTACCCTTCCCAACCATCCTTCTACCCTTTATGTCCGTGAGTTCAATTGGTTTGATTTTTATATCCCACAAATAAGTGAGAACATGTGAAGTTTGTCTTTCTATGCCTGGCTTATTTCACCTAACATAATGATATCCAGTTTCATTCTTGTTGCAAGTGACTGATCTCTTTTTTTTTATGGCTGAATAGTCTCCACTGTATACAGGTACCACATTTTCTTTATCCATTTATATGTTGATGGAGACTTAGGTTGCTTCCAAATCCTAGGTATTGTAAGCAGTGCTGCAACACGCATAGGAATTCAGATATATTTAAAATATACTGATTTCCTTGCTTTTGGGTATATACCCAGCTGTAGGATTGCTGGATCATATGATAGCTCTTGTTTTAGTTTTCTGAGGAAGCTCTAAACTGTTCTCCATGGTGATTGTGCTAATTTACATTCACATCCACGGTATACAAGGGTTCCCTTTTCTCTGCATCCTCAGTAGCATTTTTTTATTGCCTGTCTTTTGGATATAAGCTATTTTAACTGGGATAAAATGATATTGTAGTTTTGATTTGCATTTCTCTGATGATCTATGATGTTAGAACTTTTTTATATGTTTGCCATCTGTATGTCTTCTTTTGAGAAATTTTTTTTCAAATTTTTTTTCCTTTTTTTTTTTTTTTTTTTTTTTTTTTGAGACGGAGTCTTGCTCTGTCGCCCAGGCTGGAGTGCAGTGGCCGGATCTCAGCTCACTGCAAGCTCCGCCTCCCGGGTTCACGCCATTCTCCTGCCTCAGCCTCCCGAGTAGCTGGGACTACAGGTGCCCGCCACCTCGCCCGGCTAGTTTTTTGTATTTTTTTAGTAGAGACGGGGTTTCACCGTGTTAGTCAGGATGGTCTCGATCTCCTGACCTTGTGATCCGCCCGTCTCGGCCTCCCAAAGTGCTGGGATTACAGGCTTGAGCCACTGCACCCGGCCTCTTGTCCTTTTTTATTGGATTATTGAATTTTTTTCCTATAGAGTTGTTTGAGCTCCTTATACATTCAGGTTTTTAATCTCTTGTCAGGGGGTAGTTTGTAAATACTTTCTTCCATTCTATGGGTTGTCTCTTCACTTTGTTGATTGTATCCTTTGCTATACAGAAGCTTTTTAACTTGATGTGATCGCGTTTGCCTTAGTTGCCTGTGCTTTTTGGGTATTGCTCAAGAAATCTTTGCCCAGAAATGTCCTAAAGATTTTCTCCAACGTTTTCTTGTAGTAGTTTTTTAGTTCGAGGTCTTAGAGTTAAGTCTTTAATCCACTTTGATTTGATTTTTGTATATAGTGAGAGTATAGGGGTCTAGTTTTATTCTTTTCCATGTGGATATCCAGTTTTCCCAGTACCATTTGTTGAAGAGACAGTGCATGTTCTTGGAACTTTTGTCAAAAAGCAGTTCACTCTAGGTGTGTAGATTTGTTTCTGGGTTCTCTATTCTGTTCCATCACTCTATGTGTCTGTTTTTGTGCCAGTACCTTGATATTTTGGTTACTACAGCTCTATATATAATTTCAAGTCACATAATGTGAATCATCCAGTTTTGTTCTTTTTGCTTAGGGTCTGGATCTTTTGTGGTCCTGGGTATTTTGTGGTTCCATATAAATTTTATGACTTTTTTTTCTATTTCTGTGAAGAATATCATTGGTATTTTGATAGGGACTGCATTGAATTTGTAAATTGCTTTGGATAATATAGACATGTTAATAATATTGATTCTTCCAATCAATGAACATGGAATATTTTGCCATTTTGTGGTGTCCTCTTCAAATTCTTTCATCAATGTTTTAAAGTCTTCATTATAGAAATCTGTCACTTCTTTGATTAATTCCTAGATTTCTAATTTTATGTGTGGCTATTGTAAATACGATTACTTTTTTTTTTTTTCACATTGTTCACTGTTGGCATATATAAATGCTACTGATTTTTGTCTGTTGATTTTGTATCCTGTAACTTTACTAAATTTGTTTATCGTTTCTAATAGTTTTCTTGTAGGGTCTTTAGAGTTTTTCTAAATATAAGATTATGTCATCAGAAAACAAGGATAATCTGACTTCTTCCTTTCCAATTTGGATGCCCTTTATATCTTTCTCTTGTCTAATTGCTCTAGCTAGGACTTCCAATACCATGTTGAATAATAGTGGTGACAGTGGGCATCCTTTTCATGTTCCAGATCTTACTTGAAAGACTTTCAGTTTTTCCTGTTCAGTATGATATCAGCTGTGCGTCTGTCATATGTGGCACTTACTATGTTGAGATATGCTCCTTCTATATGCAGTTTTTTAAGGCTTTTTATTATGAAGGAGTGTTGAATTTTATCAAATGCTTTTTTCAGCATTAATTGAAATAATCATATGGTTTTTATCCTTCATTCTGTTGATATGATGTATCATGTTCATTGATTTGCATATGTTGAACCATCCTTGCATCCCAGGGATAAATCCTTCTTGGTAATGATGAATGATCTTTTTCATATACTGTTGAATTCAGTTTGCTAGTGTTTTGTTGAAGATTCTTGCATCAATATTTGTCAGAGGTATTGGCCTGTAGTTTTCTTATTTTGATGTGTCTTTGTCTGGTTTTCATATCAGGGTAATTCTGGCTTCATAGAATACATTTGAAAGTATTCCTTCCTCCTTTATTCTTCATAACAGTTTGAGTAGGATTAGTACTTTTTTGTTTTTTAAGTTCGGTAGAATTCAGCAGTGAAGCCGTCAGGTCTGGGATTTTCTTTACTGGAAGACTTTTTTTTTTTTTTTTTTGAGATCAAGTCTCGCTCTGTCACCCAGGCTGGAGTGCAGTGGCGCAATCTCAGCTTACTGCAGCCTCCGTCTCTTGGGTTCAAGCAATTCTCCTGCCTCAGTCTCCTGAGTAACTGGGATTACAGGAGTTCACCACCACACCTGGCTACTTTTTGTGTGTTTAGTAGAGACAGGGTTTCACCATGTTGGCCAGGCTCATCTTGAACTCTTGGCCTCAAGTGATCCTCCTGTCTCAGCCTCCCGAGGTGTTGGGATTAGATTACAGGCATGAGCCACTGTGCCCAGCCAACTGGAAGACTTTTTATTATGGCTTTTGTCTCATCACTTGTGACAGGTCTGTTCAGGTTTTGGATTTCTTCCTAGTTCAATCTTGGAAGGTGTATATGTATAGGAATTTGTTCATTTCTTCTAGATTTTCCAATTTATTGGCATATAATTGCTCATAGTAGCCACTAATGATCTTTTGAATTTCTGCCATATCAGTTGTAATGTCTCCTTTTTCATTTCTGATTTTTATTTGGATCTTTTTTTCTCAGTATGGTTAAAGGTTTGTCAATTTTTTTTTTAACTTTTCAAAAAACCAACTTTGTGTTTCATTGATCTTTTATATTTTTTTATTTATATTTCATTTATTTCTGTTCTAATCTTTATTATTTATTTTGTTCTACTAATTTTGGGTTTGGTTTGCTTTTGCTTTTCTAGTTCTTTAAGGTACATTGTTAGATTGTTTATTTGAAGTTACTAACTCTTTTTTGATGTTGGTGCTTATAGCTATACACTTCCCTTTTAATACTGCTTTTGCTGTATCCCAGAGGTTTTGGTATGTAGTGTTTCCATTATTATTTATTTCAAGAAATTTCTCAATTTTTTTCTTAATTTCTTCATTGCCCCACTGGTCATTCAGGAGTACATTGTTTAATTTCCACGTATTTGTATAGTTTTCAAAATTCTTGTTATTAATTTCTAGTTTTATTCCATTGTAGTCAGAGGATATGTTTGATATTATTTCCATTTTTTGAATGTTTTAATATTTGTTTCATGACATAACATATGATCTATCCTTGAGAATGATACATGTGCTGAGGAAAATAACTTGTGTTCTGTAGCTCTTGCATAAAATGTTCTATAAATATCTGTCAGGTCTATTTGGTCTATGGCGCAGATTAACTGATGTTTCTTTGCTGATGTTCTGTCTGGAAGATCTGTTCAGTGCTGAAAGTGGGGTGTTTAAGTCTCCAACTATTATTTGACTGGGGCCTATCTTTCTCGTTCTGGTAAATTTGCTTTATATATCTGGGTGCTCTTACGTTGGGTACGTATTTATTTAAAATTGTTATATCCTCTTTCTGAATTGACCCCTTAATCATTACATAGTGACTTTTATCTCTTGTTGCCATTTTTGTCTTGAAATTTGTTTTGTCTGATATAAGTATAGTGACTCTTGCTTTATTTTTTTTTCCCCCATTGGCATGGGATATCTTTTTCCATACTTTTATTTTAGCCTATGTATATATTTATAGACGAAGTGTGTTTCTTGTAGGCAACAGATAAATGGGTGTGTTTCTTGTATTCAACAGACATTCAGCCAGTCTATATCTTTTGATTAAAGAGTTTAGTTCATTTACATTTAATGTTATTATCTATAAGTAAGAACTTACCCCTGCCATTTCATTATTTGTTTTCTGGTTGTTTTTAGTTTTCTCTTTTTTCTTTCTTTAATTCCTGTCTTCCTGTAGTGAAGATGATTTTCTCTGATGATATGATTTTGTTTCTTGCTTTGTATTTTTTTGTGTATCCATTGTATGTTTCTTGGTTTGAGGTTACCATGAGGCTTGTAAATCCTATCTTATAACCCATTACTTTAACCTGATAACAACTTAACATTATTTGCATAAACAAGCAAAAAGAAGACTAATATTTACATTGACTTCCCCCCACTCTTACACTTTTTGTTGTTTCTACTTATATCTTATTGTACTATGTCATGAAAAGTTGTTGTAGTTATTTTTGATTGATTTTTTGTTTAGTCTTTCTACTTAGGATAAGAGTAGTTTACACGCCACAGTTACAGTGTTATAATATTCTGTGTTTTTCTGTGTACTTACTATTACCAGTAAGTTTTATAACTTCAGGTAATTATTTATTGCTTATTAATGTCCATTTCTTTCTGATTGAAGTACTCTCTTTAGCATTTCTTATAGGACAGATCTGATATTGATGAAATCTTACAGCTTCTGTTAGTCTGGGAAAGTCTTTATTTCTCCTTCATCTTTGAAGGCTATTTTCACCAGATATACTATTCTAGGGTAAAAGTTTTGTTCCTTCAGTACTTTAAATATGTCATGCCACTCTCTCCTAGCTTGTAATATTTCCACTGAGTAGCCTTCTGCCAGGTGTATTGGAGCTCCATTGTTTGTTATTTGCTTCTTTTCTCTTGCTGCTTTTAGGATCCTTTCTTTGTCCTTAACATTTGGAAGTTTGTTTATTAAATGCTTTGAGATAGTCTTCTCTGGGTTAAATCTGCTTGTTATTCTATTACCTTCTTGTACTTGGATATAGATATCTTTCTATAGGTTTGAGAAGTTCTCTGTTATTATCCCTTTCCATAAACTTTCTACTCCTTTCTCTTTCTCTTAGATTTGCCCTTCTGAGGCTATTTTCTAGATCCCATAGTCATGCTTTTTGTTTTTTATTATTTTTTTCTTTTGTCTCCCTGACTACATTTGCAAATAGCCTGTCTTCAAACTATTTTTTTTCTGCTTGATGAATTCTGCTATTAAAGGACTCTGATGCATTCTTCAGTATGCCAATTTTAATTTTCAGCTCCAGAATTTCTTCTTGATTCTTCTTAATTATTTCAATCTCTTTGTTAAATTTATCTAATAGAATTCTGAATTCCTTCTCTGTGCTATCTTCAATTTATCTGAGTTCTCTCAACACAGCTATTTTGAATTCTTTGTCTGAAAGATCATGTATCTCTCTTTCTCTAGAATTAGTCCCTGGTGCCTTATTTAGTTCATTTGTTGAGGTCATGTCTTCCTGGATGGTGTTGATGCTAGTAGATGTTTTTCAGTGTCTGAACATTGAAGAGTTAGGTATTTAGTGTAGTCTTTACTGTCTGGGCTTATTTGTAGCTGTTCTTGGGAAGCCTTCCCAGATATTTGAAAGGACTTCAGTATTGTGATCTTAGCTGTTTCTCCTGTAGGGGGCACCCCAAGTCCGGTAAGTCTGTGGTTACTTGCAGACTCATAGAGGTACCTACCTGCTTGATGGTCTTGGACAAGATCTGAGAGAATTCTCTGGATTAACAGCCAGAGACTCCTGTTCTTTTTCCTTACTTTCTCCCAAGCATACGGAGTTCTCTTTCTGTTTTGAGCCACCTGAATCTAGGGGTGGAATGACACAAGCACCCAGTGGCCACCACTACTATGACTGCTCCAGGTCAGAACTGAAGCCAGCTTAGCACTGGGTCTTGCCCAAGGCCTGCAGTAACCACTCCTTGGCTACTGCCTATGTTTGTTCAAGGCCATGGGGCTCTACAATCATCAGTTGGCAAAGCTAGCCATGCCTGTGTCCTTCCTTTCAAGGCAATGAGGCCCCCAGGCCTCAGGTGGGTCCACAGTGCCATCCAGGAGTCAAAGACTATAGTCAAAAACCATAGAAGTCTACCTGGTATTTTATTGTATTGTGGCTGAGCTGGCACTCAGACCACAAGATGCTGTTCTTCCCACTTTGCCTTCCCCTTTCCGAAGGCAGAGGAACGTCATCCTGTAGCCACTGCCACCTCTGACCATGAGGAGTAGTCAGACTACCACCAATGTTCCCTTAAGGCCCAAGGTTTCTTAAGTTAGCTTGTGGTGAATGTTGCCTAATCTGGGACTCACCATTCAGGGCAGTGTGCTCCCCTCTGACCCAGGACAAGTTCAGAACTGCCACCCAAGAATTAACCTGAAATAAGGGATCCCAAGAGCCTGCTTGGTGCTCTACTCCCCTGTGGCAGTGTTGGTACCTAAGGTGCAAGACAAAGTCCCCTTTACTTTTCCCTTTGCTTTCTCAAACAGAAGGAGTTTTGCCCTGTAGCCACCCCAGCTGGTAATGTGCCAAGTCTCTCCTGAAGCCAGCAAGTCTCAGTGGCTCATCAAGGTCCTTGACAGAGTACCTGGGTATCATTGCTGGTTATTCAGGGACCAAGGGCTCTTCAGTTAGCAGGTGATGAACGCTGGCAGGACTAGACCCTTTCCTTCAAGGTATCTGGTTCCCTTCTGGGAGCTAGGGCCTGGAATGGGGGCCTCATGCCTCTGACTTGTGCCCTACACTGCTGTAGCTGAGCTGGCATCTAAGATGCAAGACAAAGACCTCCACACTCGTCCTTCTCCTCTTCTCAAGTAGAAGGAAGGGGTCTCTTTTGGAGCTATGAGCTATGCAGCCTGGGGTTAGGGAAGGGGTGATGCCAGTACTTTCTTGGCTTCCTCAGCTGGTGTCTCATTAGGTCAGGTGTCCCCTGGTCCACTCTCTCTGGGTCTAGTTTAGCCCTAGGACATGCCTGTGAGTTGCAGTCCTTATTGCCTAGACTGCCTTTCAAGTTTACTTAGAGATCCAAGAGCACTGTAGCTCTCAGTGATGAGGTTTGTGAGAGCACTGAAGTTTAGCTCTCTGGGATGAGTGAGTCCCCTCTGGCTAGGGCTGGTTTAAAGGCCCACGCTGTGGGTGGGTGTCAGCTGAGTTTGGTTTGCTTTTCATTTCTGCTATAATAGAACAGCACTGAGTTCAGTGCCTCACAACTGCTGTGTTCTGTGTTCTCCCGCCTCCAGTGCCTAGAGATGCTTTCTGTGCCCATACCACACAGCTGCTGCCAGGGGTGGGTGAAGGGTGGCATCAGCAATTCAGGACTGTTTTTTCTATCTCTTCAGTGCCTCTTTCAGCGATATGAAGTTAAAACCAGGTACTATGAGTGCTCACCTGAATTTTGGTTCTTGTGAAGGTGTTTTCTCTATGTAGATGGTAACTTGGTGTCTTTGAGGAGGCATTGAAGGAGTTTTCTATTCACCATTTTGCTTTGCTTCCTTGAGGAGTTTCTTTAATCTCGCAGTTTATTATTTCCCAAGTGGCTGACCAAAAAGCTAAGGCATTGGCAGCATCCCCAGAGTCAGTAAAAATGTGACTTTTTCATCAAGTGGACAGTGATATGAGAGCAGCCTTGAGTTCTGACCACTGAAAGCAGTCACACCTGCTTTCTATTCTGTATAGCTCATGATGAGGAGGTTGAATAGCTGCAGTTGCTCAGTTGACATCATAGGGTTTCAACTTAACTAAATCACTAATGCAAATTAGTACTTAGCATTTAGGAGAACCTCTTCAAATGAAGGATACTATTGAATCAGCAACTTTGTTTCAGGTAGAATAGAGAGTAGAGCATAAAACTTCTTCCAAAGGATAGTGGCCACTTTTTCATGTAAAGCCAAGATGATGTTGGTAGCCAGGTTGGTTCTGTTCTTTTTTGTTTGTTTGTTTGTTTGTTTTGACATGGAGTCTCACTCTGTCCCCCAGGCTGGAGTGCAGTGATGCAATCTCGGCTCACTGCAACCTTTACCTCCCAGTTCAAGCGATTATCCTGTCTCAGCCTCCTGAGTAGCTGGGTCAACAGGCACCTGCCACCACGCCAAGCTAATTTTTGTATTTTTAGTAGAGACAGAATTTCACCATATTGGCCAGGATGGTCTTGATCTCCTGACCTTGTGATCTACCCGCCTTGGCCTCCCAAAGTGCTGGGATTACACGCGTGAGCCACCATGCCTGGCAGGTTCTGTTCTTAAATATATTATTTCCATTTGACAAACTAGATTAGTTGAGCCCTTCCTATCTTGTTAGTTATTGAGTTAAAGTTGAATATCCCAAAAAAGGAAATCAGGCTAGAGAATCACAAAACCTCCATGGATGAAACATTCAGTTTCTACAAGATCCTAGTAGCAAACTAATAGCTAAGATCAGAGGGATAATGAATTCAAAACCAAATTGTTGCCTCTGGATCTAGACTTTCCCTCTTTCCCAGGTGTTTTAACTGGCAAAATTATCAGTGGTAGAGATTTGTGGCTCAAAGAGTTTATTATGGTTGAGGTGTTCCAAAGGTACTAGCTCTAACCTACACATGGCCCTTGCAGTCTGGATAGTCCCTTCTGCCACTTAATGCACATGTATAGTTCAGACATGTAAAATACCAATAGCATTTATATATTTAGTAGTTGAAGACACAAAGATCTCATCAACAAGTTTACATTAGCTTCTCTTTCCTACTGTGAAGTCTTCCCAAGCCCCATTAGCTGATTCTGGGTATTTGCTACCCTACAGACTAGATAAGATGTTGATCAAATATAAGATAGGAACTTGTATCCAACTGAGCTATAAAGATTTGAGTCCCTTTTCTTCCTCATAGCTTCCCAGTATATTCTTATATGTGTGTATGACCTTTGGTCTTCTTTGGAGGCAGAAGACCTTAGTAATACTACTATTTGTCCCATTAAAACAGCCAAGGTCAAGAGTGGAAGTGCTGCAAGGTATCAGAGGGTGTGGAGGTAGAAATCAGCTCCACACCAGCATATAAGTCACATTTGCTTTTGATATTGAGTGGCCAGTTGCTCACAAATAGAATTGTACTATTTTCTGATGTTTTCTATTCACCCAAGCCCCTTTATCCTTATTGGTGACAGCTCCCACCCTCCTGCCTTTTTTAAATTGCTCTGGGGGTTTCTAGACTGAGAAGCAGGGCTAGAACTAAAATGAAGGAGTGTGGCACTCACTTGGGACACAACATTTTTAAAACATGCCAAAAAATTGAATAATTAAATAATGCTTTAAAGCAATATTTTAAAAATAAAAAATAAAAAATGCAAAATCTCCATGATGAACAAAATATCAGTATTTCAAAGATGCCATCTGAAGCTACACTTGCATGATTCATCTCATTTGCTCTGCTCTAATCCTGACCTGTCCGATTCTGTTTCATGGATACTATCAGAAGATGATGAGAGAGGAGAAAGAAAGAAATCAGTCAGGGAGGCAGTTAAGGTGGATCCTCAGTTGAATTCTTTCAAACAAAAGAACAGCCTGAAAAATCAAGCTACAGGCACAGATAAGGGACCTTGCACAGTGGGGGCTTGCCTAAGACAGGCTCACAGCCAGACAGAAAATAAAGGCTAAACAGGTGACTTGCCCAGACATGCCCACCATGGGAAATTTCATCCCCTGATACATGTGCAGTAAGGGGAGCAAAGCAATATGAAGTAACTCAAGCTAAGGGCCCACATGTGCATCAGGAGGATGGGGTGGAGCTACCAGAAATTCATGCCTTATGCAAATGAGATGCCCATCCCTCACTGGTTTCCAATAAATGCTTTTGGATTCCACTGTAAAAATGGCAACCTTCTTTTGGGTTCCCTTTCTACTGTGTAGAGCTTTCTTCTTTCGCTTAAACTTTCACTCCAACCTCATCCTTGGTGTCTATGCTCCTTAATTTTTGTTAGACAAAGAACCCTCAGTGATACCTCAAATAATGAGAGACTGCTACATTGGGGTACATTGGTGAGACTGTAACAGTGAGACTCCTGGTGTGAAGAGAAGCATTTTCCTTCTTCCCTTCCTTCCTTGCCTTCCCTGCCTTCCCTTCCTTCCCTTCCTTCTCTCTCTCTCTCTCTCTCTCTCTCTCTCTGTCTCTTTGTCTCTCTCTCTGAGGATCTTGCTCTGTTGCTCCATGCTGGAGTGCAGTGGCATAATCCTAGGTCACTGTAACCTTGAATTCCTAGGCTCAACTGATCCTACTGTCTTGGCCTTCCTAAGTGCTGGGATTATGGTGAGCTACCATGTCCAGTCTTTAAAAAAAAAATGTCATGGCACAGCAAGAAGCATGAGCTTTATGTTTATGAGAGTTCATCTTCACCCTATATTTCATGACGGCAGTGTGGAGGGGTGCAAGGATATGCTGCATATCCAGAGGGTTTTGTCATGCCTGAGATGCTTTGGGCTTAAGGAATCTGATCTTTTATAGTGGATAGAAAATTTGTCTGACTTTCGCTTCAGAAAGAGACACGACTTTTATTATAGTGGACATGAAACAAACCTGCCCCTTCTTCCTGAGGTGGTCATTCTGTCTTCAGAGCCTGCTTGCCGTACAAACATCCTTAAAAAGATAGGGAAAAGGCAAGTAATGCCTTTGCTTGCAAGACATATAGAAATGCAAGTAAATCATAAGGAGTTTTGTCCTAAAGTATCCTCTAAAATATTCCAATTGAAGTGAATAACTTCTAAATCAGTAGGTTAAAAAGGGGGCATAAAGAAAGAAAAGAATCTGTATTCAATCTAATAGAAGAAAAGAAAGAAGGGGGAAAAGCATTACAGAAAAAAATGTGACCAATAGGAAACAGAAAAATTTATAGAAAGTGTCATGCACTCCATGTGAAGAGACCACCAAACAGACTTTGTGTGAGTGATAAAGCTTTTTAATCACCTGGGTGCAGGTGGGCTGAGTCTGAAAAGAGTCAGCAAAGGGAGATATGGGTGGGGCCATTTTATAGGATTTGGTTAGATAAAGGAAAATTACAGTCTAAGGGGGTTTGTTCTCTGGTGGGCAGACGTGGGGGTCACAAGGTGCTCAATGGGGGTGCTTTTTGAGCCAGGATGAGCCAGGTAAAGGACTTTCACAAGGTAATGTCATCAGTTAAGGCAAGGACTGGCCATTTTCACTTCTTTTGTGGTAGAATGTCATCAGTTAAGGTGGGGCAGGGCATTTTTACTTCTTTTGTGATTCTTCAGTCATTTCAGGCTCTCTGGGCATATACCTGCAAGCCACAGGAGATGCGATGGCTTGGCTTGAGCTCAGAGGCCTGACAGAGAGAATTCCACATATATAAGTAATCACAAAAAATTGTACCTGATTAAATTTACTTGTGAAAGAGAAATCTCAAACAGGTGAAAGAAAACGTAACTAAAGCTGTCTTATTCCCTCCTTATGGTTTCTATTCCCTATTTTTATTTATTTAATGAACAGATAGCACTTATTATTTCCCTGGCACAGTTCAGGCTGCTTTACAAATAATCTACTTTAATTCTCATGAAAATCAGAAGAGGTTGATTACAACCACTACTATATTACTCTAATATTATGACTCTAATATTCGAGTAATATATTACCCTTATATTAATATGACCCATTTGGCTGCTGAGAAAAATGAGACATAAAGGGGATAAATAAATTTCCCAAGGCCACCTGTTACTAAGTGGTCAAGATAAGATTTGAACCCTGGTATTCTGACTAAGGTCTGCCCTCTTACCATATCTGCTTCCTTTTTAACTCTTTTAAGAGTATTGCTTTCCCTGTCCTATCCTGTTTCTCTTTTAACCCTGCCCCAGCCTTCCCTGTCTTCCCCAAATCATTCTATAGCTCAAAAAATGGAATTGCTAATGCCAGGAGAAAAACTAAAAATCACAGAATTGTTAGAGTTATACCTGGGAGTATTAATCACAAAGAACCTAGAATAGCTATGTTCATAACAGATAAAATAGACTTGAGTGAACTTTATGAAAGAAAATTTAGAATAATAGTGGATGCACTGTGAAAGCTTACCTCACATAAAATTCTTCATGGCTGGGCGCCGTGGCTCACGCCTATAATCCCAACACTTTGGGAGTCTGAGGTGGACAGATCACGAGGTCAGGAGATTGAGACCATCCTCGCCAATATGGTGAAACCCCGTCTCTACTAAAATACAAAAAAATTAACCAGGTTTGCACCTGTAATCCCGGCTATGTGGGAGACTAAGGCAGGGGAATTGCTTGAACCTGGGAGGTCGAGGTTGCAGTTAGTCGAGATCACAGCACTGCGCTCCAGCCCAGCGACAGAGCAAGACTCCATCTCAAAAATAAAAAATAAAATAAAAATTAAAAAAAATATATTCATTTAAGGGGTACATTGGAAAAAGAAACCTCAAAATCAGAATCCCAAGTGCCTCAAAAATAAGGGGATGTGTCTTTTACAGGCATGCAGAGGCTTCCAAGAGACTAAAGGATTTAGAAATAGCCTCTCCAAAGAGTCCTTATAAAAGTCAAATAAAAACTTTAATTGATCATGAAAGAAAAAGAAAATATATGTTGACTGACTTAACTTCAACTGCTCAGTTCTCTATCCAAATTACTCTGAATGTAACCTTTATGCTTAGTTTTCTTTTCTCTGCAAAAGTAAAAAACAAACAAACAAACAAAAAACACTACACAAATGCCTTATAAATTTAGGCCTTTATATCAACCAGGCATTCTTTAAACATCTTTATACCTTAGTCAAAACCTGAGTTTGGCCAGACACTGTGGCTCATGTCTGTAATCTCAGCACTTTGGGAGGCTGAGTGAGGAGTATTGCTTGAGGCCAGGCATTCAAGGCCAGTCTGGGCAACATAGTGAGACTTCATTTCTACAAAAAAACAAAATTTAAAAAAAAAATTGTTTGGACATGGTCGTGCACATCTTTAGTCTCAGCTACTCAGGAGGCTATGGTGGGAAGTGTCAGGCCTCTGAGCCCAAGCCAAGCCATCGCATACTCTGTGACTTGCATGTATACGCCCAGATGGCCTAAAGTAACTGAAGAATCACAAAAGAAGTGAAAATGCCCTGCCCAGTCTTAACTGATGACATTCCACCACAAAAGAAGTGAAAATGGCTGGTCCTTGCCTTAACTGATGACATTACCTTGTGAAAGTCCTTTTCCTGGCTCATCCTGGCTCAAAAGTCACCCCCATTGTGACCCCCCACTCCTGCCCGCCAGAGAACAAACCCCATTGGACTGTAATATTCCTTTATCTACCCAAATCCTATAAAACGGCCCCACCCTTATCTCCCTTTGCTGACTCTCTTTTCAGACTCAACCCACCTGCACCCAGGTGATTAAAAAGCTTTATCGATCACACAAAGCGTATTTGGTGGTCTCTTCACAGGGATGCTCATGACAGGAAGATAACTTAAGGCCAGGAGTTCTAGGTTGCAGTGAGCTGTTCATGCCACTACACTCTAGCCTGGGCAACAGAGGAAAACCCCGTCTCTACCAAAACAAAACACCTGAGCTCAGAGAAATAAAGATTTCCCTGTCCTCCCTATCCCAAAGGCAAAACCCATAAATTTATTGAGGAATTTAAAATTTTCATTGGAACATATAATCCAAGATGCTCTGATCTTTATCAGTTTATTCACATAATTTTGGGACCTGGAGAAGTCCATAAATAGATGGCTGAAACCAAATGGGAGGTCCATGGGAAAGATATCAAAAATCTAATAACCACTCAATTTTCCAGGGATGCACCAAAAAGGGCTAGAAAAATAGTGACTTCCAGGCATTAAAAATTCACGCCCGATTCATCAATCAGCTCCTCCCTAAACTCAGTAATTGAGTTGAAAAACAATGGCTGGTTTGGGAAGTTACCAATCTGACAGAATTAGTCCCCCAAATATGCCTCTCTAACATTATTCTGAGCTGGCTATTTTTAGACCCTTTGTAAGAGAAATTTACATCTATAAAAGAAATCTCCATATGTAAGGGTGACTTCACTCTGTAAAAGAAAGAGAAGGAGGAGTAAAACACTAGAGAATGAAGAAGGCATTGACTCAAACTACACCACAAACCTTGCCTTCATTTAAGGTAATTTTCTTGGCCATCTAGTCTTAACTAGACTTTTACCCACACCCTTTTTTATTTGGGTAAATATCCTTTTTTGGCATTTAGGCCTGGTGTCTAAACTTTGTGTCTTTGAGATGTAAATTTTCTATAATTTCTCCTCTAGAATCCTAGGGTTATTTCTTTAATATGCAAATTTTAGGGATATGCCTCATCAGAAAAAAAAAGATTTTTGAAAATTGGGCAAATGAATAACCTTAAAAGTCTTTTTCACAAATATTGGTAAAAATCTTTAGCCATCTGGATGAATAATCTTAACTTGTTTCATCAGCCAAGACCACAGTTCGGATCCAGAAATATTCCTTTATAAACTAGTGCATTTTGTATTACTGTACCTGGCACATTGCTAAAACTTTAGAATGAAAGCTATAAGATCTGTTTCTGTCTGTATATTTATGTATGTCTATATGTATGTTATGCACGTGTGATACTTTTTCTACTTCTAAATGAGTTTGCCAGAATTAAATTTGCAAAACAGCCCTATTTACTTGGCTTATTTTACTTGATAAAGAAAAATAAGTGCTTATGTTATGCCCAGACTGTTTGTTCCCCAAAGAAGACCACCAGAGTCCAGAGTCAAAGCCAAGCGGCAAGGATCTTTACTACAAGTTCGAACTTGGTCCCTCCATTCCACAGCATACAGGAGGGCCTCGAACAATGCAAGTGCTTGCTTTTTATAGCCCAATGTAAACAGGATATGTAAAGTTACAGGGAACAAGGTAATTCTCTCGGTTATAGCATTACAATTGGTTAACATTATACATTTAGCATTCCTTATCGGAGATCTTCCAGGTGATGTTTTTCTGAAGTTTGAAAGAAATATGGAGGAATGTGTTTGTGCTGGACTCAGGAAGTTGGGAGATATATGGGGGATGTGCCTCATTCCTTTCACTTATATAAATTATTTCCATAACTCTCAGAAATACAGAAACTAACCCAAATGTTTTTCAAGTGCACTGATCTGGGGAAAATCTTTGGCAAATAAAAACCAGTTTCAGTTTGTTGGTTTAATTAAAACAGATATGTCTTCAGAGTTGCCAATATTAAATATGATGCAGACACACAACTTTATTGCTACCTGGGTTTACAAGTCAAATAAATTTATGTTATCTCAACAAGGTAGTTAAGATGATAAAACTATGAGTTCAACCTAAGAAGAAATGTGAAAATGTGGAATACATTATTTCATGTGTATTAAGCACAGCAGCAAAACAAAACAAAAAGAACTATCTATTTAAATTTGTTAAGGTTGCTTTCTTGAGGATGGTCTATCATGCACACACTGTAAAAATAGTTAATAGGAAAATAACTTGAGACAGTGGCTTTCTTTGTCTAATATCTCATAACATTTTCATGGATTCAAATATAATTGTTAAGAACAAGTGAATTAAACAGATGTAAGAAACAAAATTTTATACATAAACCTTTCAAACATAATTATGTTTTTTATATATCTATTTAAAAATAGCTTCTCAAATCGCCTTGTTAGCCTCCACCATTGGAATTTTGCTAATTTAAGTTAAATTATGGATATTCATTGAATATATAGATTTTAAAATAAGACAAAGTATCTGAATATTAATTACTGAACATAGGTTTAAACTGATCTATTTTTGCCTTTTTATTACAGAAGAACTAAAGGAATTTGAGTCTGTTAGAAAACTTGTTCTGTGCCATAGTGAAAAATTGTACTATGAGGAATCATATGCTTCTCGACATTATGAAATGATGCAGTCATAGATTTGCCAATTTACAGAATGCTAATATGATAGACAGCTATTTTATAGTTTTTGCTAAAAATTAAAGGTACTAAGGTTTAAAAATTCTAATAAATATAGGTTAGTTAAAACAAGTAATAAGTGAATCAACTTTGTATACAAAGAAAGTAAGACATGTTTTGGTAAGAAAAGCTATAAAGTATGAGATTTAGTTTTGTTTGTTCATCTGTTGTCTTAAGGGACAAATAGAGTAATTTTTGGCCTAAAGTAGAATGACTTGTTGTTCTAAAAGAGAAGGAAATATAAGACAAAATCTAAATAAATATAAGTAAGTTGTAGAAGTTTTGTGGAAAGGGAATCTTAGAAAAGGAATTTTATGTGTGGTTAAGATGGTTAAGATCAGAATGTGTTTATTTTTATGTGTTCTTTATAACTGAGCTTTAACAGCAAAAGTACATTAATCCAAAACTAGAATTTAGTCTTCTCCGTTAAAATGACAAAGTTTTCTTATTATATAGGTCTGCTCTTGGTAAGAAAGTGTGAAATATTTTTCCTTACCTTTTGAGTAATTTTCTTAGAAAATGAAAATTCTGTGCCTTAAAACAATTTCCTGTGCTTCATGTTATCCTTTTCTGGTAATCAGAAAACTGAGATTTCTCACTATTAAAAGAGCTTATTTTTTTAAATTATGTAATTAAAAATCTTTTCATTTTCATTTTGGTATTGTTTCACAGCGATCTATGATCATAGTTAATTGAGTCTCTAAACCATTTGATATTTTTGATAAACTTTCAAAAATAAAATTCAAAATTAAATCTTTTTTGACCTTGAATTTACTTTGGAATTTTCCAGATGGGTGCCTGAAATATCTCAAGTGAATTTGTTTTCTCTTCTTGCAAAAAGAGAGCTATTAAACTAAGTAGACTTATTTGATATGTTAAATTCGCATGGCAAGCCTTGTTAAAGAAATGGTATTTGACTTCTTGAAGTTATATTTGTATGGATATATGTTACTAATATCACTTGAGATATTTCAGAGACCCATCTGGAAAATTCCAAAATAAGTTCAAGGTCAAAAAAGACTGAATTTTGAAATTTATTTTTGGAAGTTTATCAAAAATATCTAATGGTTTACAGACTCAATTAACTATGATCATAGGTCACTGTGAAACAATACCAAAATGAAATACAAAGATACCTTTGTAAACCAAAATTAAAACCATTTTTTTTCCTCCGTACCTGATTTCTCCAGAATTTGGAAATTATCAGTGAGTATTCGTGTTCGTAACCAGATATGATTATTTGTACAAGTTTTATAATAATCTGTTCTTAAAACAGGATACAATTGGAAATTTTGGTTATATTGCAATGACTTTGATTGAAATATCATATTTGAGAATGTGTATAGAATTAGATATGACCAAATAGTTTTAGGGAACTAAGTTTGACTTTATGGGGCCAATAAAGCCCTTACAGTGGGGTGTGGCAGGGTGTCCTAGACTTACAGGTTGAGAGGTTGTTTTCCTGGAAGGCCCAAGAAACTTATGAATATTTGGGGGAACTTGAGGAGAGAAATTCACCCAGATCTGTAGGTATTGCAATTGAACTCTGATGGCAAGTCCTTGGCTTGGTTTCCTAGTCTCAAGAGAATTGTAAATGTCTAATCTGAGATTTTTTGTTGTTGTTAAAAGTTCCAGTAAAGCAGACTTAAAAAGAGCTCATATAATCAATCACTATTCTTGCTGCACTTTTGCAAGTAATCAGGCCAAGATCAATGAGACTAGAATCTTATTGTAATTATCTTTAGTAGAAATGGGGGTGACTATACGGAGAAAAGCTCTTTTTCAGTAGAAAACTATAGTGCATCCATTATTAGATTCTAGCCCTGTTCATTGTCTTTGGAGTTTTGTTATTTACAAACAACAATCAGATAGATGTGGATTGGACTGGATCCTGATTTTTTTCATTTCCTCCAACATCTGGCTACAACTCTCCAAGCTAATGTTTGCAGTTTTCTGCCCCCCTTTTTACTTAGAATCACTAATAACAAAAGCTGCCTTTCTTCTGAAGCCCCACAAACTGAAACTGGATAATTTCATATAAAGTTTAGAGGCCAACTTTTATGCCTGCTGCTGTGTAGGCCACTCAGGAATTTCACTGAGATAATTGAGACATTAACATTGCAAACCAGAAATATTGTCAGATTGCAACTGCCATACTCATTCCGCCATCTAAACATGCTCCAAGCTCAAATCTAGAAATCTTCTTGACTAACTGCCCTATCAACTCAACGACTAAATTAATATTTTGTTCTAGCCATTAACCCTTGCTTTTTTTTCTTGTCTTTCTTTGTTCATAGAAATTCCCAACTCATTCATCATTTGATTTACTTGACTTTAGCTGGTTTGGTTTTTAGAGACCTTGGCTAAGGAATATGTTCTAGTCTCTTTGTATTATCCTCCTGATAGTCATCATTGTAATCTTCCTGGTGTGCTATGTTCCCTCAAGAGTCTTAAATGCATCCTTGCATCCATCAACCGCATGCCAGATGGTCTCACTGCTATTAGAATGACAAAACAAGAAACTGACATCCTGACTTACGAGTTCTACAATGACACAAAGGCAAACCAGGCATGATGGTGACACAGAGCAATAGTTATGCCAGAGTTTTGGTCAGTCCCTCATAAATGAGAGGCCGACCCAAAGAGGGGATTATTAAATAATTAACTTAGAGGCTATTAGACTGAAGTAGCTCTAGTGCCTTAAGCAAACTGAAGTTCCCACAGAAGCAATTTGAAACCTAATTCATTGTAAAGGGTCACATCCTAGGGAAACAGAACTTAAGCTTAACCAATCAGAAATTGCCAGCTAACCTTTAAATGGGGACTTTGAAGCTACTGCTCCACTTTAACCAATAAAAATTTTCTTTGCCTTACTTTGTAGTATACCTTATAAAAGTTTTCCCCTTACACCCCATCAGTGGAGCCCTGAACCTCTTGCATTCTGAAACTGTCTGATTCATGAATTCCTATTGCTTGAATAAACTCTTTAAAATTTTAACGTGCCTAAGTTTATCTTTTAACAGAATATTATATAATTTATGAAAATATATTTGGGCGCATGCGCAAATACAAGAGGCGTATTTGTAAGGAAGGTGAATATTTAGACTGAAGTTTGCTAATAACTGCACTCAACAAGAAAAGAGGGAGGTTACCCTTTCATTTTCATTCTTAGTTCGCTTTATTAAGCAAAGTTTTAACTGGGAGGGTAGTGTGTGTCTGTAGCCCTAGTTACTTGGGAGACTGAAGTGGAAGGATGGCTTGAGGCAAGGAGGTCGAGGGTTCAGTTATCTACGATTGTGCCACTGCACTCCAGCCTGGGCAGCAAAGCAAGACCTTCTCTCTTAAAAAAAAAAAAAAAAAAAAAAAATCTTTTGGAGTCACATAGAGTGGAGGATTGTTTGTAGCTCAGATAATGATAATCGTGCCCAATATGCTATAATAGCGAAAATCTAAATGTAGATATTAAATCAAGACTTTAGCACAAATATTATAAAGGTGACACTTTTTCCAATTCATGACTCTGTAAAGTCTGCAAAGAAAGATATGTAATTGGCAATAGCATTTTGAGTGACTTCTAGTTAGTATGTTATCCCCTTTTATTACTCTTAGAGACCAAATTTCTTCTGGTTGAAAGGGTATGTTGACTTAAATGTGAGAGCTATGTTGAGCAACGTAAGAATTATCATTGCTATTTGAGGGTTTCCACAACAACTTTGCTTTAAATACTCCCTTTTCTTTGTCCGGGGAATAAAGAGCTAATCTGAAAAGCAAAAGCTTGGTCGTTTGTTTATGTGGAGGTGACATGAAGTGATTTCCGTTTTCTAAGGTGCTATATTGATAATACCTACATTGCAACTCAGAAAGTACATGTTGTGCTCTATCTGTTGATCTTGTCTACACATTCTGCATTTCTAGAAAACACAATTATTGTTTTTGTCTATTGGTATTTTATTAAAATAATCTATTTATATACATTTATATGGAATGTAGAATGCATCTACAGAATGGAATTTGGAAGAAAACAACTGTTCTTTCTAGATGCTTTAGATTTTACTTTTCTTTAATATAGTTAGATTGCATGATAAACTTTAGGTTGCAAATAAAAATACAAAATAAATTTGTTTGTTCTTAGGATCTAAATCTACTTGTCTTAACAATGTATCACATGCCAATAGTTTGCAGCACAAGAAGATTATAAACTGATGGTTAGATGTTAATAACAGTAACACAAAACATTAAGGCAAGTGACATTTACATAAGTATCTTGATCTTAATACATGTAATTTACATATGAAAATTTAATCACCACAGAGATAAACAGCTGCAATGTTTAATTAAACTCTCCACACAAAATCAGCCTGCAAGAAGTAGTTTGTCATTGCTAATTCATCACAATTCTCTTAAGTATTCTTTAAAATAAAAATGCAAAATAAATGACTCTTATTGATAATTTAACTTCTGGTTACTTTGTATTTTAATTGTATCATCAAAGCCTGTTGAGAATACCATAAAGATTCTAGATTCATTTTCACTCTGTTTAGAAGGCAAAGAATAAATATATAGAAAACAAATGTATTTGTTTACAAACTTATAAGGGTCACTAGTACAAGAACACTAAAGAATAATTTAAGAATGTTACTGTTATTCTTAATAACATTAAGAATAATTATGTAATGTAAAAATAAGTCGTGGGTAATGAAGGGATGTAAGAGTCTTTCTCAATGGAGGTTTTAAAGAATGAGTGCATTATACACAGAAATTCATGCCAATATTAGCAAGAGAAAAAAATTGCCAGTTTAGAATAGATAAAACTAAAAATCTGCATTGAATTTTAAGATAGCAAAAACACTGACAAACAGAAAAGAGAATGGTTAATACATAAATGCTGTAAGAAGTCATCTTGGAGAAATAAGACATAAAAGATGAAAGGTTTTGTTTCTATATATCTGATTTGTATAAACAAGTGAAATTATTCATTCATCCATTTAAAAATATAAGTACCTACTGTATGCCAGACATAATGGTATACTCTAGCATAAGAGAGGGACCTAGTCAGACAATGTGGCTCTCACTATGAAAGTGATATTTGTTGCAGCCTTTTCTTTATAGATATAGATTCAAAATGTATAAATAGAAGACAATTTGATATAGTCATGTCAAAATAAAGGGCTTCTGGTATTCAGAACTATGCTTCCCATCTCTAATGTTTTGCAGCTAAGTTCAGACTGTTGGACAACATTATAAATAAAATTCACATCACTCATTCAAGTGAAGATAAAATCAAATTGTAATTTGAAAGTGACATTGTTCATAAGCTGGTTCCTAGGATATGCTTTTAATGTTGAGAGCATCCAAGTTCTCTCTCAAAATGTTTTTCCAAATTAGTAAGTCTAAAAGACTGGTCTAGAAGAAATAAAGGCTATCATTTCCAAATATACCAATAATACACTATTCATTGTATTAAAAATTTCAATAATTTTAGTTTCTCTTAAACTGAACGTTTGCATCTTTAAATTAAAAACACAGCAGATATTTTATAGTCTCTCATATGTAAAGAAATTAAGCCAAGACTAAAAAAAAAATTTAAGAATAAATCATGTCATAGAGTGAATCACAGGCCAGAGCATCTCAATGACCCGTTATAAGAGAAAATTATTATATGCGTTTATATTTATTTCTATGTTTTATATAAAGCAATTCATCTTGGGTCTGGGGTTGCTCAGTTTCTTCTTTTCAAAATGAATAGTTTGGCTTAGACAATCTAAAATCTTATGCACTAAGTGTCCAGCAGTACGTGATTTTATTTCACATATTTAAATATTCAGAGCTATTTTTGGAAAAAATAATATATTGAGACAAATATATGGTATACTGTTCCTCTAAATTAGCTTGGCAAATAAATGTATTTTATCATGAAGACTTAAAAAATAATGCTTAACTTAACACTTTACAGTTTTGTGTGTATGTGTTTGTGTGTGGAGAGAGAGATAAAAATATCTATATCTTTGCTGTTTGTCTAATTATCTACTTATCTCTCTGATTTATTTATTTTGAATTCTTCTTACCCAAAGATATTAGAATCTGAAAATGATTGGTTAGCTAAACTATCAGGAGGCATAAAAAATGATACCTAATACCTTAAATATTTAGTTCCAATTATGAACATTTATTCAGCATTCTTTTGATATAATATCTAAGTCTGCTGATTGAGATTTGAAATGGACTTCTTTGCATAAACAAATGCTGTATTAAATGTTCTATAGTTTCAAGCTTAAAGGAGGCACAAATTGAAATATACTTGTACTATAACATGAGCAGAAAAACTCTCTTGATATATGCCAAACTTGTACACTTGTCTCTTGCATGGAATTCGATATTTTTACAACCATATTTATCAGTTTGCTTTGTACCAAATTATTACATTATCCATGGAAAAATAGGCACATCTTGCAGAAGCTGATTTGTGGATGACTGCAACCAAAGGTCAAGATGTAATTCAAGTGTGCAAGCAAAAATGTACAAGTGTTGTAGAGCTTCATCAGAGATAGGTCAGTTCAGTGGAAATTGTTATAATTTTTTTATTTTATGTAATCTTCAAAACAATTCCAGAGAGATTAAGTGATTCACATGAGACTATGAAATTATTTTGATCTTCATAAAAATATCAAGGATATTAGGTGATTCCCATGAGGCTACAAAAAGTGGCAAAGTCTGAACTCAAACTCAGAGAAAACTTACATCTATTATTTTATGATATGCATCCATAATAAAATCAATAACTTGGATTTTTCAAATGAGTTGTGAAAATGAGTATAGAATTTTTTTTTTTTGAGACGGAGTCTCACTTTGTTACCCAGGCTGGAGTGCAGTGGCGCGATCTTGGCTCACTGCAAGCTCCACCTCCTGGGTTCACACCATTCTCCTGCCTCAGCCTCCTGAGTAGCTGGGACTACAGGCACCCGCCACCATGCCTGGCTGATTTTTTGTATTTTTAGTAAAGACGGGGTTTACCATGTTAGCCAGGATGGTCTTGATCTCTTGACCTCGTGATCCACCCACCTCTGCCTCCCAAAGTGCTGGGATCACAGGCGTGAGCCACTGCGCCTGGCTGAGTACAGAATAATTTCTTTTAACTATTCTGCAACTATATTGAATGAAAAAATCACTGCCTAGTTATAGATGTTGCAAAATGTGGTACCTAATTTTAAAAAGCTTTCCCATCTATATATCTTTTTAGTAATTCTGTGATACTTTAGCAGCCTACTCTTTTCCTGGAATACTATAAAGAAATTGCCAAAAACTAAGATGGTTATTCTATTAGTATTAATGTGTTAGTGGATTGTTACTAAACCAGAATTCTCTCACAACAGAAGATGTAGCCTTGGGTTTAAATGTTTTTGTGTTGCATTTTTATTTTTTTAACCTTAAAAATTAAGTGCTTGATATGGTTTGGATCTGTGTCCCCACCCAAATCTCATGTCGAATTGTGATCCCCACTTGTCTGATGGGGGACCTGGTAGGAGGTGATTGAATCAAGGGGATGGTTTCTAATGTTTTAGCACCATCCCCCTAGTGATGTCTTGTGATAGAGTTCTCATGAGATCTGGTTGTTTAAAAGTGTGTAGCACAACCCCCTTTGCTCTCTCTGTCTGTCCTGCCACTATGTGAAGATATGCCTCCTTCCCCTTTGCCTTCCACCATGCTTATAAGTTTCCTGAGGCCTCCCCAGCCATGCTACCTAAACAGACTGTGGGACTGTGAGTCAATTAAACCTATTCTCTTTATAAATTACCCAGTCTCAGGTAGTTCTTTATAGCAGTGTGAGAACAGACTAATACAGTGCTGATGTCCTCATTTAAACTCTAATTTTTAGAATTTTTCTCTCTTTATAGTCTCAATTTCTTTTCTTTTTATGCTTCTTAGTTTTCCTTACTCTCATATATTGATATTTTATTCCAGAGAGCACATGATTCATTTCAGCTTTCAATTTTTTAGTTTCTATCACCTAACTGCTGTAAAGTATAAGGTCAAGTCTTTAGGGAATATATTTTAAATACAAGGAGTTGGATTGGATTAAACGTAAAGGTGTCTCTTTCCTATCAGGTGACAGCCTCTCATAGTCTCACTCTTCTCTTCCTTCCCTCTATGATGACTGGGGACAAGATTGCTGAGTTAAATGAAAAGAACAAGAGTCTCAAATCAAAAACAGTATCTGAAGAGTTTGGAAATGTAAAATAATTTGTAGACACCAGAAGTTGTACATTAAATGTGTTACAAACATGAAGTGTCATTGCATATTTATTTGTGTATTTTGCCAGGACTATTGGGTCACAAATGATCCAAGCAATGTTTTGACAAAAGAAACCCATTTTAAATGTAAGTTTTATATAAGCTATGAAATAAATAAAATTTAAATTACAAACTCTCCTCTTTCTTAGGTAAACATTCACTTCCCATTTCTTTTGGATTTGGTAGAATTCATTAAAATATTCTGTTATACATCTTAGATGGCTGCTTATGGGGAATGGACAAATTATTGGCCATTTTATTATATTACAAACTGTAGCGATTGAAGCAATAATGAATACTTTATTCTGTGTTTCTTTTTACCCCCATAAGATGAAAATGAGTCATGGAGAAAAATCCCTTATAAGAAAAGAAATATAATTTAGCTTACCTTTTCTTTTCTGGATTAGTGAGCCAAGCATTACAGCTGCCCATGTTGTCAAAATGCCATGGGAGAATTTAGTAGAAGAGAAGCCAATAATGTAGTCAGTTTCTGACATTTAAATAAATGTTTTTGCTGTTCTGTCAAAATTAATCGTTAACTTCAGCATTAGAAGCATGTATTTCAATAGTAGAAGGGAATTTTCTCACCATCATTTCATAACAAAAGTAACCCTGCGGCGTTATAAATATATATTTCAGACTTAGAGAAAAGATGGATCCCACAGGATATCTCTTCCCTCCATCCGCTGATGATGTCAGTGAGTCTCTGATTAGCTGCTGACATTTGAAATTATGGTGGGTCAGCAAGGTTAATGAAAGCCTTCTTTATATAGCCATGTCCCCATTGCCTCGGTGCCTTCCTGGGCTTTTGGCTTGTTTGCTGACCTCAAAAAGCAAGGCAAAAATAAGAATACACATCAAGAGAAGTACAGTTTGAGCACTCATCTATTGATGATTTCTAATGCTGCTATTTAATAAGAAAGAAAAAGGTTAATGAATAGTGACAACTTATTTAGGAATGGTTGAGTACAAAGGGTCTAGTTAATAACCTTAGTGAACTTATTGAAGATAAACTCTGTTTAGATGAAAACATTTCAGTAGAATTGGCTAGACTACAATTTTTCTGCCTTTAAGTGACAGAGTTACATAAATTTCCCATTTTATAATATTAAGTCATCCTCTGTTGAGGCAAGAAAAAGGTATAAAACTGAATTAGGTATCCTGACTCATCAATCATAGTTTCTTAGAGCTAGAGAGGGCCCTTGAGACCTAGTTTAGTGTTTTTCAAATTGTGTTCTGTGGCACTTCCAGGTACCCTGGAGTGACCTTGCCAGCCACCGTAGTGGAGAGAAGGAGCATCTTGGGCCCTCATCCCCATTCACTTTTATCATGCCACCTAGGTTGTCATGGAAGAAAGGCTTTGCTGGAAAAATAAAATTTGGAAACTACTGATCTCCAACTAACACCCTCATTTTACAGTTGAGTAAATTGAGGTTTACAAAATATTAAATATCTCTTGACTTCTAATTTAGAGTTCTTTTGACCAAAACTCTTTTCAGTATATTTTTAATTGCAGAGAAAAGGGTGCCATAGCAAAAATAATGTTTTGGATTCATCTTTCCAGTTGGCCTGAATCCTGACACAAGGTGGAGGATTCTGCCTTGTGGAATATGGGGTTGAATTCTCCCCAGCTATTTTCTGATCATTTTATCTCCGCAAGTAGAGAGCTGGTTTGCAGTATCTGTACATTTACTTTCCTTTACATATCAGTTGAGGGCATGGACATTGATTCTGGAACTATAGAAACCTCGAAGGTCTCCAGAAAAGATCATCCAGTTCTAGTCTAGATATATTCACATCATCAACAACAGACGTTAGCAACATTTCTACCTCCCATGGCAGGACAGGTGAAGGCAGAATTAAACTCCAACACAGATGCTCAAAATGCTGGGGAAGTGCCGGATGAACCATTAAAATAGCGATAGTTATTTTCATTTAAAATAGGAAAGAAATTATGCATTTCTATACGGCTTGACCCTGGACAGTGTGTCAGAAATCTGTGTTTAGAGCTAGGGTGCAGGAATAGGAAGAAACCTTGATGATGGCTCCTTTCATTTGGGGTTTGCTCTCACCTTATTGCAGCCAATGGCAGTTTTTACATGCCAGGTGTAGTGGATTTGGGATGACATGGGTGGTGGTGGTGGTGGTGGTGGTTGTTTTTAGAGACGCTCTCCCTTTGTTGCCCAGGCTGAAGTGCAGTGGCACGATCACAGCTCACTGCAGTTGTGACCTCCCAGGCTCAGGTGATCCTCCTGCTTCAGCCACCCAAGGAGCAGGGAATACAGATGTGCACCACCACCCTGGCTAATTTTTGTTTTTTTGTAGAGATGAGGTTTCACCATGTTGCCCAAGCTGGTCTCAAACTCCTGGGCTCAAGCGATCCACCCGTCTTGCCCCTGCAAAGTGTTGGGATTAAAAGTGTGAGCCATTGTGCCCAGATGGGATTATGTTTTTGATCAAATCTTTATGTTACTATGTGAAGATGCTGACAGTGATCATGGAAATCTTTATTTCATATAGACACTGTTTATTATTTTGTTACCAAATGTGTGAAAGTGTTCTTTAGGTTAATAATTTTTATCCAGAAAAAGTGTTCCCTAGTTGCTACAATTTTCTAGGATGATAAATGGCGTTCCGTAGCATGATAAATAGCAGATATTTTTAAACACATAAACACTCACACACGTGTGCACAAACCCACACCCACTCTCTTACACTTCACTGTTTCTTCAAGTTAAGATACATGGCTGAGAAAGTGAGAACTTTTCAAAAAAACTGATCACATGAAGAGTTATTAGAAGGTGTTGGGAAAAATGCTCTGTCACTTATAAAATCTGTTACATGTTCGTCCATGTGTAACTAGAGATAAGAAATAACACCTATTTTATAGCATTGCTATGAGGACTAAATGGAGTTACAATAGAAAACCTAGGAGACTGCTTGACTTGTAGGAAGTTTGTAATTACTGTTTGTTAAGATGACAATTATTATTAAAAACTTGGAAATTCATAACATTTTAAAACCTGCCAAGTGAAGAATTTTAATGAGCATTGAACTCATTTGTTATAATATTAAAATGCTACAATTTCCAATTAGTTTGTAAAAAAAAAAAAAATGAGTGACATCAGGGAGTGTGGAAATTTACTAGATAAATTTAAACAAATAACCTTTGTGCAAATTGTGCATAATATTGAAAAATGGTTATAATTAATTAGAAGGTAAAAATACTGATGCACTTCTCTTACATCTATCTACATAGTCTTACAAAGTATGTTTTTAAGCTGCGACATATATTAAGACCAATGGTTGAAATAAACTGAATCAAGAATTTCTATGTAATTTAAGTGTTAAAAATATTTTTAAAAATAATACAGTGAATTTATTCACATTACTGTCACTAAAATAAGGTTGAGTTTTGTTTTGTTTTTTGAGACAGAGTCTCACTCACTCCGTCACCCAGGCTGGAGTGCAATGGCACAATTTAGGCTCACTGCAACCTCTGCCTTCCAGATTCAAGCAATTTGTCTGCCTCAGCCTCCCAAATAGCTGGGATTACAGGTGTGTACCACCATGCCTGGCTTTTTTTGTATATTTAGTAGAGACAAGGTTTCACCATTGTTGACCAGGCTGGTCTTGTACTCCTGACCTCAAGTGATCTGCCTGCCTTGGCCTCCCAAAGTGCTAGAGATAATGACAGGAGGCAGAGATATTCTGGAGATAATGACAGGAGGCAGAAAAGAGTGGGTCCCTGGCAAAGCCCCATCCTGAAGCCAAAAAGTATGAGACCACAGCCCAAAGTGAGAACTTATATTTCTCTTTTCCTGCTGGAATGTTGCCTTTTCCAAAACCACTTGTGGCCTGCCCCATCCCCCCATCCTGTGCCCATAAAAACCCCAGACTTAGCCAGCTGAACGGCGAGAAGCAGCTGGATGTCAGAGACTAGGTTGGATGTCGGAGAAGCGGCCTGAGGACATAACTTTAGAGAAGAATCCAGCTGGAGACAGACAGACTGTAGGGGAAGATTACCTTCCCACCCTGTCCCCTTTATAGTTCCCCTTCCTACTGGAGAGCCACTTTCATGGGCAATACAATCTCCTGCATTTATCATCCTTCAATTCGTTTGTGCAACCTCATTTCTCCTGACTGCCAGACAAGAGGTCGGGAGCTACAAGTGCAGATACAAAAGGCTATCACAGTGACCCTTTGCCCTCGCTGGTGGAAGGCAGCTGCCTCATGTGACAAGGAAGAGGGCCCACTGAGCTGTTAACAGTTAAGCTGTTGGTGACCCATAGAGCTAAAAGAGCACTGTAACACTCTCTTTGGGGTTTCAGGGGTTGCGGATACACTCCCTAGATGCTGCCACAGGGCATGCAAAGCATGGAGCTCTTTCATGCCAGTATTCAAAAGCGCTCACCCTGGCTCCTGCACCTGCTTACCTGCATGGTCCCTTCTGCAAGGGGTGGAGCATAGCGGGTCCTAGTGAGTGGAGTTTGCTTCTGCCAGTGCTGAAGCAGCCAGATGATTCCAGCATTTGTACACTCCAGTTCCTGCCTCATTTGCTCACACGCTCTCTCCCATGAGGAGTTGAAAGCTGCAGCCTGGGTAAGCGAGGGATCCCTGCCACAAGTCCCACAAAGGGGTCAGGGAAATATCCTGCTTTCCTGGGATTATGTGAGCCACCACACCTGGAAAGGTTAATAATATTTTTTAAGGAGGACACAAAGATGTTGCATACCATTAACAGAAACTTAAAAATCATTTAAAACATTGTTACTGTGTCACCATCTCATTAAAAATCTGGCTGGGTGCAGTGGCTCACGCCCGTAATCCCAGCACTTTGGGAGGCTGAGGTGGGTGGATCACTTGAGGTCAGGAGTTCGAGACCAGCCTGGCCAACATAGTGAAACCCTTTCTCTACTTAAAAAAAAAAAAAAAAA